>NW_015387694.1:483849-511130 GCF_001527695.2 Protobothrops mucrosquamatus
TCAAGCGGGATTGGCCTAGGGGGAGATTTTATAGGGATTTTAAAGGGATTTTATAATTTTTCTAAACACAGGTTATTTAATATATATTTTAATTTGGCTTTTAGATATTTATTGTATAGCTCTGTTTTTACTTACCTGTAAGCCGCCCTGAGTCCCTCGGGAGAAGGGCGGGGTATAAATTAAAGTAATAAATAAATAAATAAATAAATAAATAAATAAATAAATATTGAATCACCAGAGAGTAGGTCCAGCGTATTTGAAAGGAAGATCTTATAAGTTGGCATTTTTGCCTAACCTTTCACCTAAAGAACTCCATATAAACAATTTCAAACAACTCCAGTAAAGCCACAAAATAAGAACTACAGAGCTTTAAAAGATCTAGGCAGGGGTGTCAAACTGCCAGCCCACAGGCTGAAACCACCCCCCACCCCATTGCTGGCAATGGCAAAAAAGTCATGATACGTCGCAACACATCACGTGACGTTGCGAGTTTGACACCCCTGATCTAGGTCATTCTACTGCCTGCTATGGTTAGATGGATTCCTTTCCCCAGGGCCTACTTTTTTTTTTCAAATGGACTTTTGTATTGGCCTTTGTATTATGTGATTTTTTCTCCAATTCCTTCTTATCTATTCTGCTTTCTCCAGGTTCTGCATAGTCCTGTACCCAGTCTTTTTTTGTCTCTCATACCAACAATTGTTAAGTCTGAGTGTTGTGTGGCAGGTGCTTGTCTGTTTGAATTCTAAAATCCAAGAACACTTTAGCTTCTTCATATTTTTATTACTTTATTTCATGGTTCCAACAGTTCTTGCTTGCAAGCAATGGGATTTCTTGCAGATTTTCCAATGCCACTTTGTTGTGTCATTGTTTGTAATCCATCTGTGCAATTTTCTTGCAGCAGCTCATTAGGTGTCCACTGTATTTTCAGCTTCAGCAGAAAGTGGCATTTAATTTTTGTTGCTATAATCTTGATTCGGGCTGTGTATGAATTTGTTTTTAAGTCTTGTTCTTGGTAGTCAGAATTAGCCCTCTTGTCTCTTTCTTCAATTTTGCTGTTCTTAGCAGTGGTCCTGTCTTGTTGTTATCTGCTTTGCCTACTATTTTTTTATGTACTGGCCATGTAATAATTTACCTTGCCATGTCTCTTTTTATCTGGTCTTTCTTGTAGGCCAGTTTAGGTTCTCCAGTACTCAGTAAACCTTCCTGGTATATTATCTTCAGTGTAACTTCTTCAGTGCATGTCTTTCAATGGTCTTTTTCCCTTCAGCTTTTTTTGATGATGTACTGTACCTGCAATATTCCATGGCCACCAATGCTCCATGGTGAATCTGTCAGCCATCACTGTATGGATAAAAGGTATATTCTTTGTCATTATTTTTCTGGTCTTCCTATCTAGGGTTTCTCTGCTTGAGTCCATTATTCCACCTGTGTTGTTGCCCAGGTGTTAATTGCCTTGATACTATTTCCTTCACCAAATTTGCACTTTAAGATTTTCTTCGCCTTTGTGATATATTAACTTCTAACCTTCTTGACTTTGGTGGCACCTGATGTTGTCAATTTAAAGAATGTCCAGGTAGTTGTAGCAATTGTCTTCATCCAGATTCTTGATGTATTTCCATAGGACACCTTGATTACTTCAGTTTTCACTATTTTTTTCCTGTTGATGATGATGGTGTCCAGATGGCAATATCATGGTTGTATATTTGGACAGTGCTGTGTAATTCTATTTCAGATGGTGTTTCCCATAGACCTTCAGATTGTCCATGTAAAGGAGGTACAATAGTCTGACATATGTTTTTAATGCTTAATAGCTGTGGCCTGACTTGTTTGGTAACGTTGACAGCTAAACCAGTGCAATGATAAACAGATGTGATGAGACTAAGTCCTTGAAAGATTCCTGTCTTGATGTTATCAGTATTGACTAACAACTATGTCTTCTTTGCAGAAAGCTTCTGATGTTTCTGTTGACTCCAGTTATTTCTAGGCACTTGGCTATCCAATCATGTGGCAGGGAGCCAACTGCCTTGTTATAAGCAATTCAAAGTACATTCAAGTTGGTCTTTCTTCCTTAAAGTTTTCCAAAAAATCATCTTGTCAATTAGGTACTGATTTTTTGTTCCACTGCTGTTTGAGCAGTTTCTTTTCTTGCTCCGACAAGAAAAGCATGTCTTCAGCTAAAGCTGATGCTGTTGGATCACATCAGTTATCATACCAGTTAGAATTTAAAAGTAGTTGATAAGCAGCTAATTGACCTGTAGTTGCCTCTTTTGTTTGATCTTTCACTATCAGATACGTTTTGCCAGATTTTGCAAGCTTCAATTCAGGTTTTGCAAGCTTTGATTTCATCTTCTTACAGTATGTTGTAAAACTGCTTGGGAATGAATGGTATAGGCCAGACAGATTATTTCAATGGGCAGTGAGAATGTCCATGCTTTTCAAACAAATGTATGGCTAATGTAGGGCAAAATGAGTAGAAAAACAATATAAATTATAAAAAACCCTGTTGATCCAGTTTTTAACATGTTACTGTTGAAAGCATGCTGTCAACGCTGCTAATGTCGGATGTTCTTGCCATTTTCCTTCTTATGTTTTACTCTTAGAATTAGAGTTAGAATTAGATGATACTGGGGGGGAGAAGGAATGTGCATGGGAGTTTATTTAGACATAACAATTAACTAGGGTGAGAACCAAGGTTTTTTTTGAAATAAGAGGATTATAAGAAATGGCGGGTTGAAGAACTGGAGGGAAAGCGGCATTTCAAACTAATTGGAGAATGTGATTTATGACTGTTAATTAGAGGAAGAAATTGTGCTTTGATACTATGTGCTCAGGGGAGGGGAATTCAGATTTTGGCTTTGCCTATGTACATGCAGATGCTATGCTACTCGAATAAAGATTCTTTAAGGTAAACAATGCCTCGAAGTTCTTTGAAGAGTCTCATCTGTCAAAACTATGACACATGCAGTATATCATCGACATCTGTGGAATTTCCTTCCAACAGTAGAATGTAATCAGAATTAGGGAAACAAATTTGGGGAAAATGTAAAAAAAAATGTTTGTTCTACTATGCATAAATGTGGTACATTACAGAGTTTATATTGCAATCTTGGAAGAGTTGCCTAGGAGCTCAATAGTGCTTATTTATTAATACAAGCTTATATTGTAAGATATGTTTTTTTATTATTATTCAAATAGGCCTTGAAATATACCAAAATAATGAATTTTATATATATATTACTTCTTTCAAGTTATAAATAAGAAAATTATGGAGAGTGGGAGGAAAGAAAGAAAGAAAGAAAGAAAGGAAGGAAGGAAGGAAGGAAGGAAGGAAGGAAGGAAGGAAGGAAGGAAGGAAGGAAGAGAAGTGAGAAGAGAGAAGACAGAGAAATGAAATGAAATAAAACAATAAAAATAAAATTGTAGCAAGCTAATTCAACAAGACCCTAAGGGAAACTTAAATTTATATTCAACACCCATTAAGCTATACCATAGATGTCTTTTCAATAAATGGAAGACAAACATTTGCAGGACATTGATGATCTTGTGCATTTTCTGTTAAGAGGATTTTTTTCCACAGTTGCCAATCTTTTGATTCACCATTTATAGCATTACTGTAAGCTATAATCTTCCTCTCCGCTTCTGACTTTTTAGGTTTGTAGTGATTAATGAGAAAACAACTGCAAGAAAAATGTCAATGAATTTGTATGAATTTTTCCCCTCAATGAATAGCTAGCTTTCTGAATTTAGTGCCATAAATCAGATGGTAGGCCAGAACCAGAAATAGCCAGTGCAAAATAAAAACTTTTTTTAAAAAAATGATGATAAAGATAATTTGCTTTAAACATTCTTTCCAAAGAAGACAATTTTATAGAATTCCTCATGGGATAAGAGTGATGTAGTTGAACTGAGCTCCAAGGTGGCCAATCCTTCCCCAGAGGAATCTGACATGCTTTCTATGCTTGGAAGATAAGGTTTCCAATAGAGGAGGGGTGTCCAGTGCTTGCTGGGGAATTCTGGGAGTTGAAGTCCACAAGTTTGAAGTTGCCAAGGTTGGACACCCCTGCAGTAGAGGCTTACAGTGCCAGTGATATGAAGCTGCTATGAAGCATTCCTGCTGCTGAGAAATGCTGAGACATTGAATGGATAATTTTGAAAAGTCATTTGTATCCAGCTATATTCTAAATATTTGTCATGAATATCAAGCTTGTAATTTTGTGTCTTAGTATTCATAGCCTATAAAATATTTATGATAATGATCAATTGTCTTAGTTTTGTGTAACTTAACTTAAAGCAAGCATAGTGGAACCGAGATCAATATAAAAATCCAGAAGTGAGGATTTTATTAATTTATTATATATTAAAGAAATTTATATGGTTGTCCAACTCACTTATGGTAACTCTGGGTGGTTACAGAAGCAAAAACCCCAAATACAAAATCTAAAACAGCCCCATCTCCCTGGTGACAACATTAAAACAAACCACTTCAGGGCCTCCATATCAACCTTGGATCCTTAGGCCTGGACAAGTAGAGAAAAAGTTGTAAGAGAGAAAGATGTCCTCTGACACTATGTATAATTCTTACCTTGCACAAGCCACATTATTTTTAAACATGATTGGCTTGAATAACCTTAAAATGGCTGGATACACAAAATACAGAAGCACAGATGTCTTATCCTCCATTATGGCTGTCACATAATATATGAAACCAAGGTGATACATGCATTCAGTCAGTCTATTTCACAGTGACATTAAAGAATATAAAGTTTCATTGAAAATATTTACCAGGTTTTGTCTTTTGAACTGCCACTTATATGGGTCTACAAAAGAAGGATCTGATTGATAACTGTAAAAATGTGTAGGATGCCTTCATGCAATAATAATCAGTTATTGTTCACCTTATTCTTATAAACTGGATATTTTTCTTTAAGACAGCTTTAAAAGTATAATAAATTTTTGGTAGTTGCAAACATAGCTGATACAAAAATAATACCAAGATACTAAAATCACTGGAGCTTTTCAAGAAGAGAGTGGTAAGGACAGCCGAGAAGATCATAGAAAGCTCACTTCCTGGTATTCAGGATGCTGCTTATAAGCACTATGTGCTTAGAGCTCAAAGCATTGTTAGAGACCCCACACACCCACTTCACGGTCTGTTTCTGTTGCTCCCCTCCGGGGGGAGGTTTCAAAGTATTTCTAACAGGACAACCTGATTCTGTAATAGTTTTGTTCCCTATGCCATCCGTCTGGTAAATTTGAAAGATTCATCTTCCTTACCATGCACATGCATACATAATCCAAACTAGACTGTATTTATGTATGTATGTATGTATGTATGTATGTATGTATGTATGTATGTATGTATGTATATATGCCACATTTATGTAGTGTATATTGGAGGTAGTGACCCTTTGAGAGCTGTATGCAACGAAATTTCATTTTAATATATGCCGATTAGTGTACATTCAAAGTGACAATAAAGTTATTATTCTATTCTATTCAAACCCAAACAATGATAGTGTTATTTTTGTATCCTGTGTATTCACCATGCTACTTCTGTTGAATGACACACATTGGACATCTTAGCCATGAAAACCACCTTGATGATCTTGAGCCAGTCATTCTCTGTCAGACCAACTCATCTTACAGGGTTGTTGTTGTGGAGAAAATAGCATGAGAGAAGTGTGTTGGATATTTTTAAAAATAATAAAGGCAAGCAGGGATGGATGGAGGAAGGAAGGAAGGAAGGCATACTAAGAACTGAATCTGGAAAACCTAGTTTCAATGTTAGCACAGTATTCCTTTCAATTATATTAAAACATATGTAGTTCTAGCTTTGTCATAAATTCTGTCATAAAATCCATCGCCTATAGCCAAGCTATAGTGATAAAATTGCTTATATCAAACCCATTCAACAGACCTTCAGGCTTTCAGGATTTTTATTAGATATTTCTCAGATTACAGTTCATGAACAATGAGTGTAGAGAAAAGCAGTTCACCAAGTTCTGACTGGTATTGAAGAATAGTCCACTATGAAACAGACGTGGGAGAGAGAATAATGCAATGTTGCTCATTGTCACTTATAGCTGCCAGGTAAAACTTCTAAATATGTGATCAATTATTTACAACCCATCCTTTGCAATGGCATTTTCCTTTAATGGATATAGGAGGTAGGCTTGTATTTTTTTTTTACAGCCCCTCCAGTCTGACAGCAGCTGCTCATCAGAATCAGGATGCCATATAACATATAGACTGAAGCAGCAGACACAGATGCCAAATTTATTCTGACACTTAGGGCTTTTTTTGTCATAGAACGCCCAGAACGGAGTTCCAGCACCTTTTTTGGATGGAACCTTGTAGGGTAGGCAAGGCGGGTTGTATGACATGTGTGAGTTCTGGCACCTTTTTTTTTCTTTCAAAAAAAAAAGCACTGCTGACACTATTACACTATTCTGACAATAGCCTAATATGAACCTTCAAAACAGGAAGCATTCATATACCTGTTCAATGCCATTTTCCATGCTGGACATATAAATCTATTTCCATACAAAAAAACAACAACAAAAAACCCAAATGCATATGCATTTGATATCCAAAATGACAATACTAAAAAAAATTGGAGGAACATTTTAGCTTTTTGAACCCTGATTTAAGATAACCAGAAATTCCAAAATCACAGTAGAACAGGGTAGCCTGTGACACTGGAGACATTGATGCTAGAACTTTGAAGTACTGGAGAAATGACTGGCTGGATTTGGGAAGTGGTCAATTTATCTCATGTTAGTTGCCTTGAAGGTGGTTGTGATATGACTAGTCTTCAAGAGGCCTTCCAAGGCCTAACCATATGGGTTGCTGTCAGTCTGATGGGATTCAGAGTTAGTTGGAGCTAATGAATTATACACTCAAATATAAATTAAATATAAAATTAAATCTAGGAAGCCAAATTTACTTAACACCTGTGTTACCAACTTAACAACTGCACTAATTCACTTAATAATTGTGGCAAGAAAGGTTTTAAAATGGGGCAAAATTCATTCAACAAATGTTTCTCTTAGCAACAGAAAGACTGTAAAGCAAAGCTGAAGTAAAAACCTAATTCAGTTATATGGGCCTGAATCAATTGTGGTCCTAAGTTAGGACTACCTGTAAATGGTATCACAGAACATTCAAATAAACATAGTGGAATAAATATTAGATTACATTTATCAGAAAACATTATCTCATTGTTAGAGAAAATTGAACACCATAAATTTATAGAAAGTAAAGATGCAGAGATATTACACAGAGTTCATAAATTACTGCAAACACTTTACTACTATTGTACAATATTATTGCTGCTTTTATTAATCAACTGAGAGTTGGAAATACAGATGTTTTCCAATAGACTGTGCTTTCCCGGTCTCTCTCTCTCTCTCTCTCTGTCTCTCTCTCACACACACATATACACACACACACAATTGTGGTTTAGTGGGTTCATTAATATTCCCCAGCAATTCCCTTCACCAAAACTGTCCCAATTAAGTCCAGCCACAAGCAGGCCAATGCTAGTCCACAGAGCAATGGCCGATGATTCCACAAGGCACTTGAAAGTTTCCCAATCAAAATAAACCTACCAGGCAAAATTAAACCCACAATACAAAAGGGTTCATGAGGCAAGAAAAGCCCAGAGTTCACAAGGCACAATCCAAGTCAAGGCATAGTATCAATCCAAAGCGAGACAAAAATCACAACAACCAGAAAACACAGAACTTCTTTGATGGCTTTGCATGAGCCATTAGTTTTATTAATGTCTGTAACTAAACAGTTTGGCTTTATTGAGTTCATTGCTGCTGTGTTATTGGGTAGAGCATGAGCATTCCACATGCATATAGACCAACAAACTTCTGTCTACAACAGCAGTGTAAAAGTCAACTCCCATCCATCCACCCCAAACCTCCCCAATACCTTTATTGTTGCATGACACAGAAACAAACTCACACATGAAAGTCAGCAAACAGCAGCACAGATGTTCTGGAGAAGCATCAAGCATCAACTATAGTAACTATAGTTGGGAGTGTTAGCATGTTTCTTGGATCATGCTAATTATCATAATTATCATAATCAAGAACAACATATTAATGGTTGAGAAACTGTTCAGTTCAATATTTTAGGTGTTCAATGTAAAAAGTAAACTGTAATCTTTCCAGGCACCTCATTTAAAGATCCAAGATCAATAATTAAAGACTGCCATATTCAAGTGGCATTAAGTCCATGTGAAAGTGGGAAATTTATGTTAAACTCTTAAAACTAATTTATCTAACACTCATCAAATCCTATAATGAGGATAACATCTCAAGAGGTAATGATACCAAGGAGTTCCAAAAACAGAAATGTCCTGCTCATGCGTCCTGGCCTAATATAGTTATCAGGTCCTGTTACTCAGGAAAAGTAATAGATTGTATAGCATTTTACTTAAAGTGAAAATAAATACCTGACATTTCCTTAAATTGTTTATTCATTTGCTGAGACACACTAACCAAATCTTTATTTATTCCCATAGCATGTTTATTTCATTCTGTTCTCAGTTCTTTTTTGTTTTATTATCTGTCCAATTACAACCATTTTAGATGTCGGTCCATGTCTGTGGGCAATGTTTTCTTTCTTTTCCATTCTTCTTTGTTGCTAGGAAGGGGTGCCTCCTCAACCGCCTTCAGGGTCTTCCAAATATGATTTGATGTCCTTTGCGTTGTGTTCAGTCTCTTTCCCTAGCATCCTGCTTAAATTATCTTACTGTTTGATAAAAAGGTAGATTTATTTATTTGAGAAAATAACTGGGTTGGGAGAAGACTGGAAAGCTCAGAAGCCATTGTCATCAGTAGCTAGTTATGCTCCCCATGAAAATAAATACTTAAATACAAGGTATTAAAAGTACTTTAACATCTGTTACTATATAATCCACAAATCCTGCCTTTTCCTTCTCAACAATACAGAAATCTTATCTAGATTTTATTTCAGCTTTTCTTTTCATCTTAGATAGGCTACAGACGACCAGCATGTTGGAGGGAAACTTTACTATCTTCCATGTGTTTCAGATGCATTCTTTGAATCATTTTTGACTTTTGCTGCCTGCCAGTGTATAGAATTGAGAAATAATATTTTATAGTTCCCTGCCTGGAGGTGATTTATTTTTCTTTCCTCATAACAAAAAGATCCTTCAGTTGTTCAAAGTTAGTTTGGATTCTAACAATTATTTTGATACAACTTTATTGTCCAAAATGGTAATATTTCATGAGCATGTTTCTGGCACAGCATTGGGGAAGTTTTCTGGGATTTATCATATCTTAGAACCTAATTCAGTGATTTGGGTCTAAATCCACAGGTGGGCCAATATGGGATATTTTAATCATCTGATAAATTTAGCCAGATGTAGGCATTCTATATTGCATATTATATTACATATTAAGGTTTAATTTGCAAACCATCTCAATATAACCTTATACCAGTGGTGTACCTATGGTTATAAAATGTCATTTCTGGGCAATGAATGTCACTTAACAATTAGTAATGCAGGTTATCCCCTCTTGGTGATTGGCTCATTCAGGGACTGGTTGCAGTTGCGATGGCGAAAAACTAACTTTACAAATAAATCCTATATTTACAATCTTAGCAAAACTGCAAAGCAAAAGAAAGCTGAAATAAAATCATAAGCATTGTTGTTGTTTTACCTTAGCAACTACTTTGCTTAAAGACTGAGTTGTCAGTCCCAGTTGTGGTTGCTAAACTGGGACTAGCTGTATATTTCTGTCCTGAGCTTGAATGAGCATTCTACCTTCTTACTGATGTGATTTTTGCCTTGCTCTTTTCTCAGCTCACAGGATCTTATCACAGCAGCCTACTGGCATGAATGAAAAGGGCTCAGATCCAGATATGCCAATATGCCAACCATAAGAATTAGAAAGGCTAGGAGATTTGCTACCAAGGCAAACACATAACATATGAAAATGCTAGCAATTTATTTGTTTTATTTGTTTAAGGAGCAAAAATGTTGTCTGTGTGTTTAGGCACAAGACTAAGGGCAACATTAATTAACTTTCTGGCAAGCAATCACAGATTAACTGACAGTTTTCAGGGTTTAGTTATTGACCAGAAAGGTTGCATGATGCTTGGCTGATAGAATCTAGATATAAGCATCCAACTCTCCTATATTGATACAATTTTGACATCCAAGCAGATTTGAAAAAAATAGTTAACACAGCCGGGTGAATCTCTGCATATTTTAAACTGGATTTAGAAAGGTTGGGAATGAGAAAAGCTGATCATCTGAAACAGCCTGAAGTGACTCCAAACAGATGGACTTGTGTGATGTGAAAGTAAGCGGGCTGCCAGATTTTACAGCATCTTGGCACCATGAATGCTGTAGCTAATAGTCTTGTGGCTGTGTGATATTTTTGTCCTTGCTCTATGTTTCCTTTTTAGGCTTCTTATGAGGCACATATACCTCATATATTCATTTATATAATTCAGTTTTATTAAAGAAAATATAATATTGCATGTCACTAAATAAAGTAATACTATAACCCTTAGGAAAGATTTATCTTTAATTCTGCCTTCAAACATAATAGTTTATGGACTTTTCTCCTTGCTATAACCACCTTTTGGCTTGCCTGGCACACAGTGGGTGAACAGGGATTGTCTTGGGCCGCATATAATATATATATTATAGTAATTAACATATATAACAGAATAACAGAGTTGGAAGGGACCTTGGAGGTCTTCCAGTCCAACCCTCTGCTCAAGCAAGAAACCCTATACCATTTCAGATAATGGCTGTCCAATTTCTTCTTTAAAACCTGCAGTGATGGGGCACACACAACTTCTAAAAGCAAGCTTTTCCACTGGTTAATTATTCTCATAACAACTTCTAGATTTACCTGTGTAGATTCTCAGTCATACACGTTATGTTTGTCCCAAAGATGCTTTTTCCAAAGGCAATTGGACCTCCTTGGTTTTTTTCCTTTGAAAATGTTTTGCTTCTCATCCAAGAAGCTTCTTCAGTTCAGGAGTGATTGGAATGTAGTTTTACTGCTTCTTCTACACAGTCACCAGAAAGAAGTTGCTGTTGTTTGTTATACTGGAAAGAAATCACATTTTTAAAAATAAAGTAAGATGGACACTGTGTGGAGGACTGATTGTTCATGGCTAACTGGGTGTGTGTTTTTTTTCCTTATACCAGGAATCTACAGTGAAGACATTGATAGGGCAGAGTATAATGCTCATAGAAGGGAAGAATGGCAAGGCCAGTGGTTTTATTGCCCTAAATTTGCTGAAGGGAAAAATAAATTCATTGGGATTCATTTCATCCTATATTTACTCAGTATCCTTTACTTATGGAAAAAAAATGCTTAGGTTCTTTCTATTAGAAAATGAAACAAAGTTAAAAAGGGAAATGAAAATAATTGTCTTGTTCTAATTTTAAGCCTTGCTTAGTCTTTAATAAGACCAAATGCACATTACTACTGTACTAGCATAACAGAACTGACCTTTTCAAAACCGAACTTGAAAAAAAAGATATTTCTCCCATGGAAATACAATCCCAGTGAAATATTTCATTGTTCTTATGCCTGCTTCCTCTTTGCTTTCAATGACATGCCAACTTGACAGAAATTAGTATCATCAAGAAAGGTTATTCTAGACATTATTTCATTTTTAACACAGTAATAATGTTTTCTAGGCAATTGGGCACGTTCTCCAATAAAGAATTGCAACTAGCTACTATTTCTATTTTCTAACAAGGCTTTCTTGTCATTAAACCAAGGGTGATGCATTGGTTTGTGGTATTCTACCTTTACATGGTTTTATATAATCAGACAGAGCAAGGAACATAATAGGTGCCAATAACACATTGATATTCAAATGCATCATATTATTTGCCCTTAGTTCAAAACACAAAGTCTTCACTAAATGACTGTTTGTTCAGCAACTGTTCAAAATTCTGACACTGCTAAATGAAGACCTAGATGCATAGTTATGGCCATTGCAACTCTCCCTGTGGTCATATAATTGCTGCCTGGGTGCTTGGCAACCAATTTGTACTTACAATACTTTGCCAAGCACCCCATAATAATGTGACTGTCGTGTTCCCTGCTGGCTTCCATAAAAAGTTCATGGGAAATCCAGCAGGAAAGGTTGCAAGCCCCCTATCACCTACCAAGATGACTCCTTCTGGGTGATGGGTGAAAAAGATTCATCCCAAAATCCAAGCAGGAGTTTATCATGGAGCATTTGCAGCATAGGGCTTTTACAGCCAGTCTCCAGAAGCCCAAGGAATCCTCTTATCTCTGAGAGCTGGCTGCAAACACTCCATGCACAGGGCATTTGCAGACAGTCCATAGAAATGAGAAGTAGCTCTCTAGTCTCTGGAGGCTGCCTGTAAACACCCCATGCTGCAAGCACTGGCCCAAAAGCCAGTCTCTTTGAAAATGATCCCTGCTGGAGGAATTTGTTCCCCTTTTCCATCTGCTTAATGACCAGGTAGATTGCTTAATGACTGCAACTAGGACTGATTGTAGTTGTTGACCAAAACAGTCAGATGACATTTTACTTAATGACTGTTCCAATGATTGACCAAACATTCCATTATGGATTACATGCATTTATTAAAGGGGTTCCCATCTCAATAGCTTATGAAAAAGCTTTCAAACTTATAATTCTGCAAGTTTCCACTTTTGAATGTTCTTGTAAATATGTTTTTAAAAAAATCACCTAGAATTTAAATTAGGGATTGGAGGAAAAACAAGAGCAGCTTTATTAGAATAAAGACACTTTTTGTCAGACAGTTTGCAACATTCTCTTAACTTTTGAGCCTTCTGTTACTTTACTTATTGATGTAACCTCCTTTTTGCAGCTCTTTCAATCTAGTTGAATCTCTTTCAACTATAGTGTATTGCCAAATTTGAAGGGTGATGATGCCATGAAATTATTGTCATAATTTTCTGCTCTGCAGAAGAAGAAAATATACAAAATAGCAATGCATGTGTAATATAAATTTAACCCTGTTTAATACTGTCCCATAAAAAAAGACCTGGGAAATCTAAGCACTACAATAATTCAAAATCCGAAACCCTGTCATGGTTCCAACAGACAGAGACAAATAAAGTAGAATTCCGAGGCTTGGAAATTCCTTAAAGAACATGTTTATTAGTTACAAAGTATTAGCAAGCCAAAAGTGAAACCAAGTCTGAAGACACATTTAACAATCCTCCAACACAAGGTTAAGAAATTCCAACTCTAGGATGGCATGCTTATTTATTTTTTGATAAGAAAATTGATTGGGCTTTTAAATCTCATATTTTAAGGATTGCACTTTTGAGAGTTTGGAAAAAGTATTCACATAAGATAAGCTTAAAAATTCCAATGTGGGCTATTCCGGAACATGCAATACAAGGAATAATAAGGGGAGTAAAATTACAAGGTATTGTTTATAAAGATTTACTTATGTTAAGAGGACAGGACTGGCAAATTAAATCACTGGAAGAGTTAAGACAGGATAAGGTACTCCAGTCCTGGTTGTTATATCTTCAATTGGCTGACAGATGGCATGTAGATCAGAAAATGGGTGTAATGGTAGAAGATGTGAACTTGATAAAACATATTAAAGATCAGAGCAGAGCCCATATTAGGAGAATATATAGTGTTCTGATAGAACTTGATTCGGAAACAGAATTGGTTAAAGATTGTATGATTAAATGGGCTCAAAATATTCAAGAACCAATAAATTTAGAAACTTGGGAGAAAATTTGGGTAAGAAATGTCAAGTTCACTCAAGCACAGAATTTAAGGGAAAATTTTTATAAAATGTTTTATAGATGGCATTTGGATCCTCAAAAATTGTCTTGCATGTATCTGAATTTGCAACCAAAATGTTGGAGATGTGGTAGTATGGCTGCTACTTATTATCATATTTGGTGGACTTGTAGGGATGTTAAAGCCTTTTGGATTAAGATTTGGTGGAATATTCAACAGATTTTTAAGAAAAAGATAAAATTTACTCCGCAGTTATTCTTACTGGGTATTATGGACAATTTGGATCCCAAAGAAATGAAACTGATGTTGTATTGTATAACAGCAGCAAGGATTTTAGTTGCTCAAAATTGGAAAAAAAAGATCTTACCAACTATGGATGATTGGAGACAGAAAGTATCATATTTTGCAGAGATGGCAAAAATATCCGCGTACCTGAAGGATCATTCTCAGGAAAAATTTATCTCAATATGGAGAAGATGGATAGATTATATTCAGAGAAAATGTGAATTGAAAAATTATTATGTAGCTTTTGAGCAAAAATTTTGAATATAAAATATGTATATCAAATATTGAAATATTTTTTAAAAAAAATTTTTTGTATGTATTTTAATGTTATTTTAGAGTCATAGCAAGTTTATACTAGTGTGTAGTAATAATGAGTAGTTTTGAATAGAATTGGATTATTGTATGTTTATTTCCTAGATTAGCTTTGGGAAGTCCTGGGGGGGGGGGAAGGGGTTGGTTTGCATTATAGATTTATACGTAAGATATTTTTTTTTCTTTATAAGGAGGTGCCCGGTGAAACCCCAAATGCACAGGACGGGATGGGTGATTGTGGAAGGGAAGTAGGAAAGAGGGAGGAAGGAGGAGTGGTGGTAGGTTGGGAGGAGGAAGGTGTGTTAAGTGGAAGATGGTGGTGCAGGAGGGGGACACCGGACACGTCCGTGAATGTACTGTTTAGCTTTATTTGTATGTACTGTTTTATATGTATTGTTTAGCTTTATTTTCTTTGTTTGGTTGACATTGTGATAAAAGATTTATGTTTTTATGTTTTTCATTGAAAAATTAATAAAAAAATTATTAAAAAAAAAGAAAAAGAAATTCCAACTCTAAAGCTATGCAAGCAACTACGTTCCCCAATACATCTTCTTGGCAGACTTTGAAAGAAACTCCCAGCCTGCAGTCTTGGGAGCAGCCGATGACCTTGGTCCCACAGAACAAAAGATATTTTGACTAGCGAAGCACCTGGCAATCCCCCCTCCCCCCTTCAATGTGTCAACCGAAAATGAATAGGGAAAATGCTGGCTGGACGTTTCATTCAAAGCCCGCCAAGAAGATGTATTTATTAACTTATTGGGGAATTGTTACGTGTGTCTTCAGACTTGGTTTCACTTTTGATGGGTTGATATTTTGTAACTAATAAACATGTTCTTTGAGGAATTTCCAAGCCTCAGAGTTCTGCTTTATTTGTCTCTGTCTGTCGGAACCATGACATTGATATAATTCTACATTCTTTACATGATAGCACCTTCTGTTGCAGCTCTTCCTCTTCCCCACACCACCAAAATGTTGCGTATTCCAATGTATAATCACACTAAAATCAGTACTCTATTTCTTTTGACTGCACCAAACTACACATCTTTGCTAAGAAAATACCAACTCTCTATAAGCCATTTTTCTTCTTCTGCCACATAGGTAATTTACAAAATTATGCCATTAAAATTTTATAAGCCATTTGTAAATAAATATATACTTGGATATTTGCACAAAGGTAATGTTCAAACTTTGCAATACAGAACTCAACAGTGCATGGAATAAAAACAGTCAAATATAAAATCTGGATTCAGAAGAAGCAGAGGACCAGACACCACAATACTACCATCTAATGGAGAATGGAAAGGAAGTTCTATAAAATGTTGATTTTTGCTTTCTTGATTATAAAATGGATTTTAAGAAAGAAAGAAAGAAAGAAAGAAAGAGAGAGAGAGAGAGAAAGAAAGAAAGAAAGAAAGAAAGAAAGAAAGAAAGAAAGAAAGAAAGAAAGAAAGAAAGAAAGAAAGAAAGAAAGACTTAAATATAAGTGCTCTGGGCCACCTTATCAGCCTCTCGAATAATGCATAATTGTTAAGGAAGCAATAGAGAGCTATCAAGGCTTCTCTAGGTTTCCCAGATGTAAAAAGTAGACTGTTAGAAATAGTGAATGACAATGAAGAATCATTTGAACCATGGTGGTGGACAAAACTAGTGAGATTATCTTAGGCTGGAAGAATAATAAACCTTTCAATATTACTGGTAGGCACTATAAAACCAAAGGAAGCAAATGAAGACTGGCTAATGGAAATATTAATTATAAAACAAAAGTTAAATATTTTGAACATATATTACAAATGCAAGAGTCATAAGTCATAAGAGAAGATGCTTCAAAAAAATACAGTCAAGAGGAAGATGACAGAAGATGAAGTAGCTAGATACTATCATTGATTACACAAGTGTGAGTTTACAAGAACATAACTAAGCAGTTAAAGACTAACATTATTAGTACATTGATATCCATCAGGTCACAAACAGGTCTGTAATGACTCACTGAAGAAGACTTACAATATGATAAGAATTCATATAATGATATTTGAATACAACTTTTATAGCATACAAATACTTTTTCAAAACTGGAATAATTATTTCTATCTAGGACAGATTATAATTTTGCAGTCAAGTTTTGTAATAGTAGGGGCTTCTATGCCCTTTACAAGAGTTCTATTATGTATTATGTATCACAACAATGCAAATGGGATGACATATATTATGTGATCATGAACTAAATGATCTTGAATAAGAATCTGAAATATCAGAACCGATGTATATTGAGGCAATTGGGTATCCTTTCTTGCTCTCCACGTTCTCCTTTTTTCTACTCTATAGATTTCTGACACAGAGTCAGTTTTTTATTGTCACACAGGGTGTCTCAATGACATTAATAATTGATTGGTTAGTAAGTAGAGATATTTACACATTTGTTTCATTGGCAGTCTAAAGTGAACTAAGAATTCAGTCTATCTACTGAACTAAGAATGAAGAAACACTAACATTAAATATAACAATTAGTGCTTATGGAAAAAACTAATTTCATATATATTTTTGACATATATGTAATATATATATTACAAAAATATATGGAAGCAAACCCAATATATACTACATAATAATTTCTTCAAGCCATTATCTGTTGTGTATTGTGAACTAAAGTATAATTGAAATTCTTCCTGATATTGGAGTGAATAACTCTTTGCATTATACTGTGCATCAGGTTCAATTTCATGGAGAAATAAAACAAGATGGCCTCCTTTAGGTTGTGGCTGCAAAATGATGCAGCCTTATTACTCTGGCTTCTGCATAGCACCCAAATGTTCTAATACAGCCACATATAATTCAGCTAGCCAAACTAATGGTTGTTTAACCACTGGGACATTAAATAGATTTTTAATTTAGTGAGATTTGTACATCAATCAGATTTGACACTCTGAGTTCATGTGAGCACTATGCATTGGCAATTCATTATTAAGAAACAATGAAAAATTGTCAAAAATATTTGATTGGGTTAATGCAAAAATTAGGAAATGGAGAAATTGTTTGGTGCATGTCTCTCTGAGGAATGGATGCTTGCCAGTGATTAATTTCTGCAGCAGTAATAACACTCAGAACACCATCAAGATGCAAATCTGATTTAGCTTATAGAAGAAATGTTTGCCATTTTTCTCAGCATTTGAACCATATCATGGACTACAGCAGATTTTAAATTAGGTTTCTTACATCAAAGACTCAACCATCTGTTTATTAAATTATTTTAGTTTGCCAGCACTAACTGAATATTCCTTTTACTAATAAGTAGCCACAAAGCAGACAAGGATGAGAATAATCTCAAATGTTATGTAGCTAAATTTTATTTATTTTATTTATTAGCATATTTATAAATTGACTAGGACTCCAAGGGCAACCATTAAATTCAGAGAGAAAAAAAGATTTATAAGACATTAACCAACACTTTTCTTAATACAGTTGAAACACTAATAAAATCCAAGTAGGAATGAGATGTTAGAGTCTCAAATGTATTCAACAAAATATTAAAAGTAGTTTTCAAACATTCTTATAAAGACATTAAAATGTGCACTTTAAACAAAGAATTTAACTCTTCAGAATGATAGATATATTCCAAATACATGGAATTCCATAGTTATGAAAATATCCAAGCAGTTCTTTGTTAGGGTCTATTCTCCCCTACATTGTTCCCATATAGAGGAACACAAGTTAGATTCTTTTCAAAATATGTCAGTGATTGAAGTGGTATTTGTCAACAGAGACATTCTAGAAAGTACTTCAGAAGCCAGCTGTTTATGACTGCATAAATCATCTTTAATGCCTTGAAATAGGCTTTGAAATGAATGCCAATGGAGATCATGAATAGCTAATATAATATGATTCAGACTTTACACGTTACTCAATCACCAAGCAAAAACAGGTAAAGCCTCTGATCAATCTTCAAGGGCAGCTTCAGATAATATGTATTACTGAATCCAATTGCAAGATTATAAAATATCTTTTTCAGCATCTCATGGCAAAGGAAAGGAACATTTACTGAGATTTCCATCCTCTTCCAGCCTGTTGTGTTGGCAATAGTTGATGCCAAAGCCAAAATTTGTAATCACTTTTTTCTCCTATTTTCTCAAGTCTATTTCCCTTCATTTCTAATGTTGATTCTCTTCTTCCATATATACTTCTTGGAGTGGGACAGATGAAAGCTTGAATTGTTACTTGCTTGTAAGGATTTTTTAAACCTGGACCTACAAGTTGATGTATGGTGTTATTATGGTTGTTTATCTTAGTAGATTGTATTAGGATACAACTGCAAAGATATTTCTGTGTGTAGCTGAAAATATGGCCTATTTTTCTAGATGCATTTTGTCCAGGGAGAGGGACAAAAGGGGGAGAGTCTGAACATCTGGATGACTGTGCGATGATTAATAATAATAATAATAATAATAATAATAATAATAATAATAATAATAATAATAATAATAATAATAATAATAAAGTTGGAAGGGACCTTGGAGGTCATCTAGTCCAACCCCCTGCTCAGGGAGAAAACCCTATACCCTTTCAGACAAATGGCTCTCCAGGTTCTTCTTAAAAACTTCCAGTGTTGGAGCATTCACAGATTCTGGAGGGAAGTTGTTCCACTGATTGTTCTAACTGTCAGGAAATTTCTCCTTAGTTCTAGGTTGCTTCTCTCTTTGATTAGTTTCCATCCATTGCTTCTTGTCCTGCCTTCAGGTGCTTTGGAGAATAGCTTGACTCCCTCTTCTTTGTGGCAACTGCTGAGATATTGGAAAACTGCTATCATGTCACCCCCTCATCCTTTTCTTCATTAGACTAGACATTCCCAATTCTAACAACAGTTCCTTATATGTTTTAGCCTCCAGTTCCCTAATCATCTTTGTTCTCTTCTCTGTATTCTTATATACCATCTTGAACTCCTGAAGAGAAGGGAGGATATAAATCTTAACAAATACATGAATAAAATTACAAATAAATAAAAACACAAACATACAAACATGAAGCTAAGTGGGAAAATATTAGACTCTGAATGTGGATAAGATCACAAACTTTCAATATAAATAATTCAGTTAGCTTCACTTTATAATGTGAATAATTCTGCACTTCCTTACTTTCTTTAGTATTTTTGCATATCAAAAAATCCTTATTTTGAAATGCAAATTCAATTGACATTGCATATGGCTGTATTTGAAACTACTGCAATTTAATCTCAGAATGAAAAATTTACCATTGCAAATCAGGTTTGCTTTGGCTACAGTGAACACTTTTTTGTTTTTACTGACTTTGTTAGGCTTACATATTACAAAAGAAGTTTAATGAAAAATGTAAATTTTGCAAGGCACCTGCTACTTTGTATATTTAATTCAAAGTTATATAGAGAAATTCATTATGTTGTAACTTTATCATGATTGCACCATATGCATGTTTTTGTATAAGCGTCTATATATATTTTGGTGAGACATTTATTCAATTCAAATAATAGAATTTCATGTAATATTTAACACTAAATTGTTGGCTCTGGATTATTACAAAGAACTTGTTTAAATGGATCCAAGAACTTGAATATGATCATAAAGATACCTGCAGAATATGGCTAAATGCCATATTGACATTGTTCAAGAAGAGCCATTTCATCAAATGTTCCAGCAAAAACAACATGACATAATTTGGTTATAGGGGTAACAATAATACAATGTATACAAGTCTCCCCAAGTAACATCTGCTCTTATTCCCTATTTTTCCTTCTCTCCTTACATTCTGCAATGGTTCTCTTCTGAATGTCACTGCCAATTTCCTGTGCTAATAGTACATACTTGAATACAAGGCTTTTTGACCAGTACCAAAACTGGAAGTGTTTCTTCTAAACATGATTTATAAAGAGTTGTCTTTAGCAAGATTTAGTGTTCAAACAAATATGTTTACAACATTGGAATTATGCCCTGTTTTGAGCTTATATGTTGCCCATGTACAGTACATTATGATCTTTTTGTGATATGCTCAGTAAACAGGTTCTTTCTTGGATAACCAAGAAGCTTGGATCTTGAAACAATAAGCTCCCAAATGATTATCAGTTTCAGAATAAACTAAATTGGAACCTTAAGATGATGCAGTGTTTGAGGGGCTTTTAATGTGTTTGTGTTAATTTTGCTTGGCTTTCTTTTTTCTTTTTGTTGAGACTTTGCATGATCTAAGGATCCTCTTGAATTCACAGCTTCTACTCAAAAAGTAGGTGGCAGCTATGTCTGAAAAGGCCTTTGTATTAGTAATACTTATGTGTATTAGTAACACTAATGTGTGTTACTAGTTATGTGTATTAGTAACACTCATTCCTGGGTCAGGAGGCCTTTGGAAGCCTACACCTTTCAACTGACATTTACATTATTATAATGTACTGTATATGTGTCTATCCTTAAAGACCATCTGGAACTTACAGCTAATTAAAATGTGGTGGTGCAGGCTATGACAATGATATTGTGTTATGCTCACATGAACAGTGCTCCATGAACTCCAGTGGTAACCCATTGTAATTCAAGATGCAGGTTATCACCTATATGCTTCTCAGGACCTGGAGCCTGGTTAACTCAAGGGCCACTTATTGTTTCTGCCAATTTGGTGAGTTCAAGCAGACTTTTTATTATTTAGAAGTTATGCAGCTATGAAAACCAAGAGCTGTTAAGGAATTGGATGACCTCAAAATTGAAAAAAAACAATGCAACAATAATGAACGTGATGAACCATAATATTAACACCATCAAACATCCACATATGCTTATCCCTAGTCCTTGGGAAGGACTTGAGAGGTGGATAACAATGCCAAATTCAATCTGAACATCTGTCTGTCTGTGCAGCGAACCATAATAAATGCTTTCTTCCCTTCTGAAGCAGGATGGATTGTGTGTTATTTGAGAGTGTGAACCAGTTTGTCTTGCTTTCAAAAACCTTTTGACAAAGTCTCTTACCTAAGACTCTTGAATCTTCTTAGTAGTTAGAATTAAGAGGATATTAAGTAAATAACTAAAAATCAGAAAATGAATTTTTAGAAGTAGGGGACTATCATTTTGATGGATGTTGTTGTTCTTTTTCTCTCTGTGCCTAGATAAAATGGTAACAATTACCACCACAGCTTTATACAAGTGTAAACGACATAATATAAAGGAAAAACTATTTAAAAAAATAAAAGGTTTTTCTCTTTTCTTGGAA
Source organism: Protobothrops mucrosquamatus (assembly GCF_001527695.2). NCBI lineage: Eukaryota > Metazoa > Chordata > Lepidosauria > Squamata > Viperidae > Protobothrops > Protobothrops mucrosquamatus. The sequence goes on from NW_015387694.1 coordinate 505,438, forward strand.
AGGAAAATTAATCAGATTATTTCAAATAAAAATAGTAAGTATTTAGATTTTGTATCCAATTTTTTCTTCTTCTACTCAGCTTTAATTTTTCAGTTATCCATTCTGAATACATAATTTTAACATTTCATTTTATAAGAAATTACCCACAATGTTCATCTAGGACCACACTTAAAAGCTAGTGTTTTGGACTTCCAGATTCCTTAAACTAGTCATGGCTCAAGGAAAATAAAAATAAAACAATTTGTAACTCTATACAGTGGCTATTCTTTAACTCTTCCATGTTCAATCCTCTTCAATCATCCTACGTATTCATTGCACATTTTTCCTAAAGACAAATTGTTTATAAGAAATCCCCATGATACTGCTGAAATAAGCTTGGTATTTCTAAAATTGCAAAAAGTAAATAAAATAAAAAGGCTCTTCAGAAGTGAAAACCATCTCTGATTTAAGCCATCATTAGGGAGGCAATTCTTCTAATGGCCATGTGATCAGATTAAGCTTATATCAGGAGAGCTTTGCACTGTTGCAAGCTCATGTTGTTTTTTAATAGTAATATAACCCTCCTTCCCACCCTCTGCTTCTTTTGAAAGAGTTATTTGAACATTCTGTACAATTTCTCTGAAAGATGCAAAATAAAGGAACGTAGGAGGCCAGCATTCACACAGAGTAAAAAAGAAAAAGAAAAGTTACTAGTAGTCAGACGGCCACTTTTATAAAAGTATTAGAAACTGCTGAAAGAAAAGTCTTCAACTTACAACAATTCATTTAGTGACCATTCAAAGTTACAACAACGCAGTCATGATTCACAGGTTTGAGATTACTGTATAGCTTTCAATTATGACAACTGTTTGAGTTAACAGTCAATATAACTTCAAGCTCTATTTCCCACAATTGTATTATGGTCCGTAATAATAAAATAGAATCTTACTGAGATTCAGCCTTCACTTTTATTATTTTTTTGTTTGAAGGAAAGAAAGAAAGAAAGAAAGAAAGAAAGAAAGAAAGAAAGAAAGAAAGAAAGAAAGAAAAAGAAAGAAAGAGAAAATTACACTGAGATATATTGAATGTGATGGACTGGAAATGAAAGAACACCAAATGAAAGCAAAAACAAAAAAAGACAGCTCTGATAAATGAAAACACTTAAATCTCTGATTGGGTCAAATGTCTCTGAATAAAAGACCAGAATATTTAAAAAGTCTACTTATAACATTTAACAGAATTTCTTCAGAGATGACTGATCACATTGTATTGGCTCAGGCATTAATGCTGGAAATTAAATTTAGCAGGAACTCTTGTTATGTGTTTCTGAACCTAAATGAAGTATTAAAAGAATACTGCATAATTACAGTAAGTAACAGAAATCTCATAGAAAGGAGAATCTGTTCACAGTACAGTTGCACTGGATGCAGAACATGGGTTTCTCCTATCACTGAATACTAACAGATATACATTACATTAAAGATGTTTACCAAGACATGTGGTATTGTCGACCAATTTGGCTTGCTTCAAAAAGGGTTGCATCAGTTCCTGGAATTCATAGAGATCAATGATTGTTAGCTTTGAAGAAGTGTGACCTCATCTCAAGGCTATTTGTTGGTAGACATGTCAGTTTACCAGGGTTACCAGGTGAGAAACAGATACAAGATAATGTGTGAAGATGACCCTTTCTCTAATCTAAGGTTTGTCATTTGCTTTACTAGCCAAGAAAGAGGCATGTTCGTGCCCATTCTCAAGGGCAAAGAGATGGTATAGTCATCAAGAATTGGCACAATGGTCACCATATTACAAGACAGATAGATGAAGTTATGTAAGCTTTGAATATTTAATTTACCAAAATAAATCTGGGGAAAAAGTACAAGGTTTATGAGAAACTGTATGGTATAATATAAGATTGAGGGAACTGAGTTTATTTAACTTCATGGAAATTGATGGTACAAACGATAAAACTCTTCAAATACTGAAGAAATGTCACACAAGAGAAGGCCATGACCTGTTCTTCATCACTATAGAATGCTGGACATAGAATGATGATTTTGAGTTACTAATTGAAACCACCACTTTTGAATAAAAGTTGACAATACAGCCGATGGCTAGTGAGGTAGTGGAGTTATCATTTACTTGATATGCTCACAAAGATTTTGGGCAGCTGTAGTTGTGGATGATTTCTTTTGGATGCCTCCACCCAACAGATTAGATTCAATGACTAAATGGTACCAACCCAACTCTAAGATTCAGTATAAGATGCATTAATGTTTTAGCTGATTTTTTTAGGCAAATAAAGGCTTGAACTTCTCTAACAAAAGGGAAAAGTACAATCTCCTTCTCAACCTCCTCCTCCCAAAAAATAAAATAGTGATTTAGTTGATATGTAATGGAGCACAGTCCAGCACAGGAAAATAAATAAAGAATGGTGCCCAGAAGTATGAAAACACATTTAGAACAAAGTCTGAGTTATTGCAATTCAATTCCATGAATAAAATATTCTCTTTAAAAAATCTGCAGAGAAGAAATGCTGCATTTTCCCTACATTTGTAACCTGGAGAGATAATGGGGCCATTGTGCTGCTAGAGTATAGAAATCTGCAGGCTTAAGGTCAGGTAGCTGGAGGACAAAATGGAGATTAATGCTGTCCTATATTGCAATCTTATGTTTTTGAAACAATTTATTTTTCTTTTACCTAAGAGATTCTAAAGTATGAAAAAAATAAAACCTACTTCTGCACAAACTGGAAGTGATGGAGAGAAAGCAAGAGAAAGAGAATGAGAAAAGAAGCAACAGAAAGAAAAGAGAGAAGGAAAGAAACAAACAACTGACAGTCTTATTCACTCATCCTTTCTCTTTCCCAAACAGTGGTATTTAGATTAGTATAGAACATTTTAAAAGAAATGATTATTAAACATGATAAAATTATGACATTACAGTACAGGAGTATACGGTACAGCATAGTTGGCAACAGTTATTTAAATCTTGCCTAGTTTAAAAGCCCTATAAGGACAAACATTATCTGGAAGATGATGACACAAAGGAGTATCAAACCAATATGTTTTCCACTGTATTAAAAAAACCTATAAATTAGAGGTGGTCCTCAGGTTACAACCATTCATTCAGTATCCATTCAAACTTACGATGATATTTACAATTAGTGTTTGGAGTTTCAGCTGTCTCAGAGTCTCTTGTGACCTGGCTTGCAGTTAGTGTTGCAACAAGTCACAGTCATATGATTGCAATTTCCAGTGTTTGCTACTGCTTTATGGAAAGCAAAGTCAATAGGGAAGCCAGTGGGAAACTGGAAGTGGTAGTCACGTGAATTCCTTGCTTAATGACTTATGTGGTCCTTGCTTAATAACTGCAACTGGGATTGTTTAAGATGCTGTTGTTAAGGAATGTGATCATGTGATATCCATGACCACATCGTTTAGTGACAGCTATTTTCATCTCAATTGGTGTTGTAATCCAAGGATTATCTGTATGTATTATCTCAGTCTGGAAAAACTGGTGAAGAACCACATAAGTGGAGAAAAAAGATTGTTCCTATCTTCAAGAAGGGTGAAAAAGAAAACTGCTGCGTGGGAATAAATCAGGCCAAACCAATCTTACCTCATGTTTTGATTGTACAGATGGAAGCAATAGGGAGAATGAATTATGGAGCCACTAAATGTTCAGAATTAATATATCATGACGACAATATATCATGAAAAAAGGTAGACTAGAAGAAACAAGCTGAAATTAAAGCTGCTGGTAGAAACATAAAGAACTTCAGATTTGCGGATAATACATCTTCAATGACTGGAAATGAGGAGATGTAACGAATTAATTATTGGAGGTGAAAGAAGGGAGGACACAAGCTGATCCACTGTATGAAACAACAACAGCAACAACAGGTCAAAAGGCAATGCAAATTCAATACAAATAGAAAAAAAACAAGTAACAATAACTAAAAAACAAGTAACAATAACTAAAAAAATCCACAAGGAAGATAAACAGGCAAGAATTAAAGAAATGTCTGCTACTTGTAAGAAAAACTATGAGAGTCATAGACAAACATTAAACTGTGGATATTCACACTGACCACAGACATCTGCAGTGTCAAAGCTTTGATTTTTCTCAGTTGTAATGTATGCTACAAAAGCTGAACCATTAAAAAGTCTGAAAAGAGAAAAGTTATGTCTTTGAATTGTAGTGCTGCAGATTATAGTTAAAAATACTTGGATTGCAGGCACAACGTTCCATTTAAAAACCAGAGTATTAATTGGAAAAACTGTTAATAAAGTAAAAATTAAGACAAAAGACATTTGAGGATTGTTTGACACTTGAAAAAAAACTTTAAAGCAGTTGGGAAAGAGGCTGACAGAAGACAAAATGGCTGAATACTATCACTGATGACACAAGCATACATTTAGAAGGATTCAAAAAACAAGTTCCTGGCAGATAATTCTTAAGAAATTATGTTTATGATATCACAAAAGATGGACTGAATGAAGAACTGTATTTGGACTGTGAAATCAGGATAACACTAGATAGGAATAAGGTGGCATAGAAAATTCAACTCTCTGTAGCCCCTGGCATCAGAGCTGAAGAAGCTTCTTGGATGGGAAGCAAACTGTCTTCAAAGAAAAACAAGAAAGTTCAGATGCCTCTTAAAAAAGCACCTTTGGGGTATCCCCATGGTGGCTATGAACATTTCTTAGTCTAGCAATGGAAGCCAAAGCATTGTCTGCTCACAGTGATAGCTTAACACAGGGTGTCAAACTGCCGGCCCACGGGCCAGATGCGGCATAGTGAAACTGCGCCCACCCATTGCAGGCAATGGAAAAAAAGTCACAATACATCGCAACACGTCACGTGACGTTGTGAGTTTGACACCCCTGGCTTAACACTAAATTCTAAGGCTTAAGTATAACAGAATTAGAAGAGATGTTGCAACAGCAGTACATCCACCAACAGTAAATCCAAAGAAAAAATTGGCATTTCAAAATTTTGGCATTTCAAAATATCCAAAATATCCAAAACGTTCTCTAGGGCAAGAAAAATTAAAAAAATGGAAATGGTGTAATAGAGAATATGTAACCTGTGGCTCATGGAGCTATTTGAGTTTTATAAAACTGTTGTGCTGGATCTTCACAGAAAAATAAACAAATAAGAGAATATCAACCTTCTACCAAATTTGGAAATGGGGAAAAACACATTAAGTATTTATGTGATAGCATATTAGTTCACATCAGAAAATCATGGACCATATTTCCAGTGACATCATTACAAAACAACAACAACAACCCCCCAACAATCCTGATGTCTTCAACTGACATAATGAAAACATTTGTATCAATAATCCAAAAATGTTGCTGATCTTGATTTAAATTAATAATGATTCTATACTAACAATGCTTGGTAAATTATACTCATAGTCACTTCAGCTAAAGGTTTGTGTGGAAAGCACTTTGCTAATTAATTCAGCAATTGCTTATTACATTGAAATTTCAGTATATTAATCAAATTAGGATTTAGGATTTAGGATTTATTTCATTTATACCCCGCCCTTCTCCCGGAGGACTCAGGGCGGCTTACAGCCAGTTAAAACAATTACACAAAATACAAATCTAAGATAAATTAAAAATAAATATTCGAATCGGCCGCACTATAAAATTTAATTAAAACCAATTTAAAATTACCCCTAGGCCAGTCCTGCCTGCTGA
>NW_015387694.1:512131-513843 GCF_001527695.2 Protobothrops mucrosquamatus
ACGCCGCAGCATGATACCGTGGTCCACAGTATCAAAAGCCGCTGAGAGGTCCAAAAGAACTAGGACAGAGGAACAACCCCTGTCCCGGGCCCTCCAGAGATCATTCACCAATGTGACCAATGCCGTTTCCGTGCTGTATCCCGGCCTGAAGCCCGACTGGAGCGGGTCTAGATAGACTGTTTCCTCCAGGTGTCGGGGAGGAGGAAGCTGCCACGCTTATTTTGTAATCTTGTTATATTAATGCTAGTTAGTGCTTTATCATGTCATGGGTTTTACTAAAATGCTGTCCTCAGACGTTTAACTTTATGTAACATCATGTTGCTAATACAGTATCTCATTCTAAATTTATTAATAGGAAACATAGATTTATTTTTTTAAAAAAACTTGAATGTATTACATATAATACGTTTCTAGATTCTATAATATCTCAAAATTAAAAATGGACACCTACTGTCAAAAATGTCATCAAAAAAACAAAATAAAGAATGTTCTTCCTGCACCAACTCAGAAAGCTCAGACTGCCCAATGAGCTGCTGATATAGTTCTACAAAGGAATTATTAAGTCTGCCATTTGCACCTTTATAACTGTCTTTATAACAACCAAACAAGACAGACATACACTTCAACAAATAGTTAGAACTTCAGAAAAAACAATTGCTACAATTCTATTGAGGATCTGTATATGGCACGAGCAACACATCTTGGACATAAACTGTTTCAACTTCTTCCCTAAAGACAATGCTATAGGGCAGACATGTCAAACACAAGGCCCGGGGGCTGGATGCAGCCTGCAAAGTGGTTTCATGTGGCCCGCGAAGTCATCCTGGAAACAGTGACGGAACGGCCCCCTCTGCCTTGGCCCTGGCCCAGGTCAGCCGGCCGGGAGTCAATGTATAATTTTGTGGTGGCCATCTATGCTGAAAGGCATTCAGTCTTAGCTCCACAAGGCCGTCTGGAAACAGCAAGGAACCAGCCCCTGCCACGTCAGCCCCAGCCCCTGGGTGCATTCCTCACCCTTTGTGAGGAATGAAGAAATGGACCATGCCTTGGTGCATGCCCTGGTCCCACCCCTTCTGCCAGAGACCCTCAGATCTGTCCCACTCCTGCCCAGCCCCTCACAGGCCCCCTTGACGCAAACGATTAGAGCTGGCCATGCCCACCCAGTTGGCCACACCCACTCCATCGACATCCACCCAGTAGGCTGCACCCACCCAGCCCCCCGAGGGCAACCATAATGCTGATGCGGCCCTCAATGAAATTGAGTTTGACACCCCTGCTATAGGGCATTGCACGCAAGAACAACTAGACACAAGGACAGTTTTCCCCCATGCCATCATTCTGCTAAATAACTAATTCCTACAACACTGTCAAACTAGTTAGTAAAGCTGTATTACTATTATTCTTCTAATTCTTCCTATTACCTATCTCCTTATATTCTTATGACTGTAACTTTGTTGCTTGTATCTTACGATTTATATTGTTAATTTAGTATCTTAGTATTTCATTTCATTTTATTTCATTTTATTATATTTATACCCCGCCCTTCTCCCGTAGGACTCAGGGCGGCTTACAGCCAGTTAAAAACAGTTTAATACAATACAATACAAAGTTTTAAAAAATCATTAAAAATAAATATTTAAATCGGCCGCTTCTACTAAAATTTGGCTAAAACCAATTTAAAATACCCCTAGGCCAGTCCTGCCCGCTGAAAC
>NW_015387694.1:515110-518470 GCF_001527695.2 Protobothrops mucrosquamatus
CCCTTCTCCCGTAGGACTCAGGGCGGCTTACAGCCAGTTAAAAACAGTTTAATACAATACAATACAAAGTTTTAAAAAATCATTAAAAATAAATATTTAAATCGGCCGCTTCTACTAAAATTTGGCTAAAACCAATTTAAAATACCCCTAGGCCAGTCCTGCCCGCTGAAACAACCAGGTCTTAAGGGCGCGGCGGAAGTATGATGTATGTTGTTTGCTTATGTATTAAGGGCGCGGCGGAAGTATGATGTATGTTGTTTGCTTATGTATTATCCTACAACTATCACTAAGTGTTGCATCTTATGATTGATGATGAATGTATTTTATATTGATTATGATCATGATTTATCACTGTTGCTTGTATCTATACTGAGAGCTTATGTACCAGAAACAAATTTCTTGTGTGTCCAACCACTTTGGCCAATAAAAAATTCCATTCTATTCCATTCCATTCCATTCCATTCCATTCCATTCTATTCTATTCTATTCTATTCTATTCATTGAAGCATTCACAAATAGCATTTAATCCCTATTATAATTCTGGCTTTTATTTGTATTCATATATACATTTGCTAATCAAAAGGGATGCTGTATTTTCAAGAGGATTCTCTAACCTATAAACCTGTAATCACATGTTGCTTATGGAGGCTGGTGCAATAGGAACTGACAACACTAAGTAGTGCAGTTGTTAAGTGCAACATTATGTGACTGTGCCATTTCCTGGTACAGTCATTAATTGAATTACTATGGGTTGCTAATTGTTAAATGTAATGTCTTATGACAACAATTTGTGATTTCCTGCTGGCTTCCCTATTGACTTTGCTTGTTGGAAGTTGATGTGAAAGTTGTAAATGGTGATCACATAATTGTAAGATACTGTGATGGTTCTAAATACATGCCAGTTGCCAAGTGGCCAAATTGCAATTACATGACCTCAGGGATGCTGCAATGACTGCCATTTGGAGGACCAGTTGTAAGTTTCTATTTCAGCATTGTCATAATTTTGAACAATCGCTGAATGAGTAGTTGGTAATCAAGGAATACCTGTTGTGGTTAAAGCATGAAGCTATAAATGGGGAGACCACGAGTTCTTGTCTTATCATAGGTTAAAGCTGGCTGTCTCTCTCTTTCTCTCTCAGCCTAGAAAGGAGGCAATGGCAAACTACTTTTTAAAAAATCTTATCAAGAGAAAACTTCATGAACTTGTCCAAGCAGTCACCAAGAATCAAAAATTGACTGACTGACTGATTGACTAACTGACAAGAAAGAAAGAAAGAAAGAAAGAAAGAAAGAAAGAAAGAAAGAAAGTAAGAAAGAAAGAAAGAAAGAAAGAAAAGAAAAGAAAAAAAACTAGGCTTAGACTATGAGATTATTCTAGATTTACATTGATGAGAAGAATAATTTAAAAGCATACCTGCAGATTCTTCTATGTGAAAAAGATTATCATATAAAAAGGCCATAAATACATTTCTCAGCATATTTTAGAATGTGCTTAGATCACAAGGGGGTCTGAGCATTATCTACAAGGAATGGAGGCACAAAGAAATATGAAGCAATGTTCCAGGGAATCTCAGCAATGTCCACAATTGTCAAAGAGCAACCCAAGGGAAGAACTGTGATCTTTATTTTGTTTTATTTTATTTTTAAGGAGTACAGGAGTTCTGAAAATTGTATCCTCCCATAAGAATATCAAATTGCTTTCACAAAAAAGAATCTGACATATAATTTTATTTCCATTTACTGATATTAGCTTTTAATAATGACTGCCCTTTAAAGAAATATTCATGTTCTTAGAACACAAACAAAAGCTTTTCGTTCCTAACATGTCAGTCTTCCATTTCCCATGGGGATCTCCAGTTATTGGGATTGAATATTACCATTAGAAATCTTGCTTGCTAGCTACTTATCAAGAAAATCTTATAAAGAAAATGTATATAAAGTTTTCTATAGATGGCACTTACCACCTGCAAGACTAACAAAAATGTTTAAAAATATGTCTAGCAATTGTTGGAAAGGTAGACAAAATCCAGGAACATATTACCATCTTTGGTGGACATGCCATAAAGCAAAGAACTTTTGGTCAAAAATACATAGGTGGCTAGAGAAGATGATAGGAGCACATTTAGACTATTAACTGGAACTATTTCTTTTAGGTATAATTTCAGAAAAGTATGATAAAAATGTGTATACTTAATGTTACATGTATTAATAGCAGCGAGAATTACATTTGCTCAATAATGGAAAAAATGAAGAAATACCATCTGAAGAAGATTTAATTAAGAAAATCTTGGACTGTGCAGAAATGGATAGGCTTACATTAGGCATGTCAAACTGCCGACCCACGGGCTGGATGCATCACACCGAAACTGCACCCACCCCATTGCTGGCAATGGGGAAAAAGTCCCGATATGTTCCACGACATCATGCGACGTCGCAAGTTTGATATGCCTGGCTTACATTGAAAATGAAAGGGAAACAAGATTCAGAATATTTCCAAACATGGGAAAACTTTTATAAATGGTTAGAAAAACGGAATAAAAGATAGGAATGGAAAATGTATTACTATTAATGTTTATTAATGTATTACTATTAATGTTTATTAATGAAATCTTGCTTGGTAAAGTCTTTTTCATGTTTTAGTTTCTGTAAAAACAAATTCACCTCTTAAACTTGGAACATCATTCTGAGATTGGTTTACTATCCTTGCATTATGAACAATTCCTACTGGGTGTTATTACATTTGTACTCCAGTAGCAAACTGTCCAGAGGAATGTGTTACAAGTCATATGAGGTAATATGTCATCTTAGATAGTTCATCACAGAAGGTTGTACAATTTGTGACCCGATGAACTGAATGTATTCCACTTAGCTTCACCAGGCATTCAAAACTTGATTTTGCTGTCCTTGGTGGAGTTTATTATATTTATTATTACTTTTATTATTTCCCTTTTTGTAGCCTTTCTGAGTTGATAAATATGATGCGATTATCAGGCAGATGGTAGACTCAGTTCATGGCCAGATAGATAAAGTGCATATTTTGCAGAATAGGGACATCATAAGATTATGGTAAGAGAATTTTATGTTCAGTAATCCAAATTTGGATTAAAGAAAAAGTATCAAACTATGTAGCAAGCCTATTGTAATCAAAATTTAATTTAATTATAGTCATTAGTTCCACATATTGCATGTCTAGACATGTGCATATAAGAGTGTACATACAAATTGAAGACCTGGACACTTTATGAATGCATATTGATAAATATAAATGAACCCCCAGAGATCCGGGTGATCCCGGATCTCCCTTCCTTCCGCCGCGCCCTTAAGACATGGCTATTTCAACTAGCAGGACTGGCCTAAGGG
>NW_015387694.1:519186-521628 GCF_001527695.2 Protobothrops mucrosquamatus
TAATTTTTAGCGGGGTTTTAAAAATAATTTTAAAATAACAAAGGCCAATCTAATATTTCATTTTAATTATGTTTTTAATGATAGTATTTTGGTATTTTTTGTATTTGTTTTTATCAGGCTGTTAGCCGCCCTGAGTCCGCAAGGAGAAGGGCGGGGTAAAAATTCAATAAATAAATAAATAAATAAATAAACATGTTTTTTTTCTCTTTTTCTGAGCACATATTGACACACACATATTTTTAAACCACAACAATATTTTACATACCTTTTCATGATATACAAAATGTAGAGTAGGAATAGGAATGTGGAAAGCTAGGAGATTGTAAACCTATGGGGACAATAATTGTATTTGACAGACAGGACTATAATATCCCTGAAGCTGCCTTTTAATTTGATTGCTCTGTCCCTAGTCCACCAGAGTTTTGTCACAGATTCTTTTGGATTCAGAAGTAATGATGTTATATTAAAGTTTGCTCATGAATGCCAGACAACATACCCTCTCTGCCAGTCATGGAATTGCCAAAAGATGGCAATGGATGGACCTCTTCAAAACCAGCAAACAAGCAGCATTCTCCCAATCAGGCCTACATGAAAGCTCCATCTTGTGAGGGTTTCTGATCAGCTTATATAGGCTATGTAGCACCATTGTTACACCTGGTTTCAATAGTCTCATCTAACTGGATTTTACCAAGGACAAGAAGGATATGTCTATGTTACCTTGTAAAGCAACAGTTCTTTTGGACATTAGTGAGATCAAGAGATTTAAGGTTATGGATTCCTTCAAAAGATGAGACCAACATTTGTTTATACTAAGTATTGATTTCTCAAAGTTTTTGGATTGATGGTGAGAAAGATCATGCTACTCGACATATGTCATTCACCAAGAACAGGGCAAAACAAAACATGGCCCAAGGATAACTTTTTAATGACTAAAACAAATGCTTGGTTACTATAATTCTGTATTACATATTCAACTATTACATGGTAATATAGAGTTCCATGTACTATGCACATAAGAGAAAAGGAAACACACTACTATTAAAGTCTTCCTTGCCAATCTTCAAATAAAATTATGAACATTAAATAGTTAGGTAAGTGCTAGAAACTATAGCCCACTTACTATAATATTTTGTTGTTGTTTGCTTGTTTGACAAGAATTTTTAAAATAAATTCTCATTCATCAGATTGAATGTGAACTGATGTAAAAAAAACTGCAGAACAGAGTCTGTGCTCTGTTGTATAAATGATAATCTGTCTTTCTAAATTAGATGCAGGAATCATTGCCTTTCTCTTTCTTATTTATTGACCACATCATTTTGCTGTGTTCTCGCAAATGTCAAACACAATGCACTGAAATTATAGGATAAGGAATGTTAAGGTTCAGGAAAAATAGATGATTAAATTCATCCACCATGCCTAACACAGCCTATTGCATAAACAGAGCTATTCTTCAACAGAAATTTGAACACAGTAGTGCTTTCTGATAAGATATACACCCATAATACTTTTTCAAATCCTGCATTGTTCATGTAGCCGGATAACTTTAAAGATTACCTCTGACTGCTAATTGTAATTCAGCTCAATTGTGAATTAGTGGGTATGTGAGTGTGTGAACATCAGGTATGTTATAGTTTATTCAGATCCAGAACCAGTAAATGAAATCAGCTCAGATAAATAATAGTGTCAAGTAGCGTAAATGCCTGATCTCATTTTATCTGTCAAAACACACATTAACATCACCAGTGCTAGAATTATTATCTGAAGACACAGCAACATTTGTCTGCTTTCAAAAGGGATTTTATTCTTAGATAGTCTCACTAAGATTAGGGAAGATTAGAGTTTTTTCCCCACTGCAGCCTTCAGCTGCTCATCTTTCATACATAAACCAGCAGGAAACAAAATCAGTTTAAGAATTCCCTTTCCAAATTTCAATATCTTCCTCAACTTTGGCTACAGGGTTGGTCAGAACGTCTATCTGTCTTTTGGTTTACATGGCCTGAATTTGGTACCTTCCCCTGTTTCTTTTCCCCTTTCAGCCATGCCAGGAAAGCAAACAACAATTCCTTCCCCTTCTGTGAACAAGGCTTTTGATTCTATATACAGTGGTACTTTGGTACTCATTGTTAATTGATTCCAGGAGATGCATGAATACCAAAAATGATAAGTACCAAACATATTTTTCCCATAAGAAATAATGTAGTGAGTCACAAGGCAGCCAGCACCAGCAAGCTCTATCTTGTGCATTGAATATCAAACAAATGATGAGTACCAGGACAAATTTTTCACATCAAAATGCACTGAGTACCAAATTCGATGAGGTTCAAAGTGGTTGAATACCAAGGTACCACTGTATTATATAGACTTTTGGCTATGTATAAAATATTTCTAATTGTAAGGTATCCAGAGCTGCTTTGGGAGTCAGGCAACCATAAATATATTGTA
>NW_015387694.1:521955-525958 GCF_001527695.2 Protobothrops mucrosquamatus
TTGAATATCAAACAAATGATGAGTACCAGGACAAATTTTTCACATCAAAATGCACTGAGTACCAAATTCGATGAGGTTCAAAGTGGTTGAATACCAAGGTACCACTGTATTATATAGACTTTTGGCTATGTATAAAATATTTCTAATTGTAAGGTATCCAGAGCTGCTTTGGGAGTCAGGCAACCATAAATATATTGTAGCTTCAGTGCATTTTAACAAGAGTAGAATATAGGGTCACTTAATCAAAATCATGCGCTTTTCAATAGTTTCATTTGGGTAAAATAGTGTCAGAAAAAAATCATGCATGCATTATCAAACAAGTCTCACAGTTTAGAGAAAGGAATAAAGGCATGAGCCATTCATTAATTTGTCTGTGTTCCTAGTTAAATTTATATAAATGTTTATATTCTTACATACAGTTCCATTTGTCATTCATAGAACAAACATGGATGCTGCTAAAGGATGAAAAAATACTTAACATTCTGCTGAACATTTGCAGAGCTTTTAAATAGATGCTTCAGTACAAGTGATAAAATCTAAATGTATAATGCTTTAATCCAACTAGCAGTAGTTGAATATATTAACTTATGAATGTAAATTTGAATGTTATAGAGTCTAGGAATTAAACAGAAGTGTGTGGTATACTTCTTGTAGCTATTGGTTAAACCTTCTGTTGAAATACTTTAAGGGAAGAAAACATACATGTGATTGTACAAATTATGATCACTTTGAAAAAGAGCATAGATTATGCCCATAAAAATGCATAGATTATTAATGGAACTTTCTTTATGGATGGCCTTCCTTTGTTTTATTTATAGTGAATAACAGTTCTTATGTCTCCTCTTTTTATTTATAGAACATGGTTTTCTATGACCCCAAATGCATAATCAAGTTCTTCTGCTTGAGTGACTAAATTGAAGCAATATATATTAATTAATTGAGGATGATGTTGAATATAATCAATTATGGGCATTAACTTTTTCCACACAATAGAAGAGAAATCAGGTCATGTTAATTAAACCTGTGAATGCATAAGCATTGCAAATATCTACTTTGCACTCACATTTATACCAACAGTACCCTCACACCAACCTAAAAGATATAGAATAAGCAGTCTCTCCAGGAAGCTTGAGAAGTACCACTCTATAGAAACTTTCTTACTGTGTGTACATGACACAGATGAGTGATCATGCCATGCTCATTCCATGCTATTTAAACAGCTGGTCTCTGAAGATGAGACTAGATTATTTCTTGGCCTCTTGGCAATTATCTTTTCAATTTTTCAGGGTTTTATTTTTGGCCATATTTTTAATATCCACATGAAAATGCTAACAGAAATCTATCAGAGATATACACTGTTACATGGACTGAACATATTAGTAATATTAGAGGATGAGATACTGATAAATGTTATCTCTTTCCCACTATTACTCCACTGTAAGCAAAGAATTTTAAATCAAAATGGAAAAATAACAAGAATAACTTTAACTAAAAGCTCATGTCTCCCTACTTTTCTACTTAGGCCACTCAGCCTATAAAGAGATCTTTATAATTCTTTTCTACTCTGCCATTGTAAGTAGTACATTGAATGCCACAGGCATCTTACCATTTCCTGAAACTGAAAACTGACATTACTAATAAGGATCTGTTTCAGTGTCACTGCTGATAAAATGACATTTTCTTGTATAGTTTTCTTAGTAAATGCCAAGGGACTAATTGTAGCACAGTAGTTTTGTACCATATCTTAGGAATCACTTCATAATTCTCAGATAGAAACTGAAGTGCATCTTGTTAGATAAGCCTTCCAGACAAAATGAATAGACCCAATTAACATAATATCATTGCCAATTCAATTTTATGCATTAAAGTATTTCCAAAAGAAAATGAAACACATCTAAGACAGGGATGAGCAAACCTATGGACCACAGCATAATTTTGGGAGGCCTTTGGATTGTCTTACAGGCTTCTGCAAACAAACAATTTAGATCTCATCATATCTGAGGGGAGGGAGATATAGAATTTATTTTATTTTTATATATTTGCATTTTGGATTTATTAATCAATCCCATTTTATGAGCAAACTGCATGGCTTATAATCTGTCCAATATCTCTGTTAAAACAAAACATTTAAAAAAAATTATAGGGCTATGATCACCATGACAGTTAAAAAAAACCCTAACTATTGGTCTGAGAGATGCTAATATTGTATATTGACGGGACTGTTGCTTTGGGCAAGGAAAAAATAAAGAAAATGCAGAATGACATTCCTTTTTTTTAGCTGGTGCCCCTGAAGAGATATCTTTTTGGAAATTGTAATGATATATGAGAAGGACTTTGAGGGACAAGGGGAAGTGTCAGCTCACCCAACTAAACCAGACAGAAAACATAACATGATAAACTAATTCTTATTTATTATAAGGCTACATTAACCAAATATTTCAAGTGTGAAAGGACAGACTTTTGGTTGCCATTTTTAATTTCTTGACCAATTAAGGCAAGTCCTTCCTAAGGTTCCTTTCTGACCATTAAGTCACTGGGGACTCTTACCTGCCTTATTTGGTTATTTCCTAGGTAGCATCTCTTCCCCCTGTTCCTCAAGGTCATACATTCGATTATAGAAAGAAATGCTGCCTTGGGAATGATCAGACAAAATGGAGGAGCAACCAGTGGTTTAATGGTTAAATGGTTAATCTTTTCCCCTCTTACCTCAAGGTAATTACATACAATTACAGAAATAGAGGACCCCTCTCTCTGTGGCTAGAATGGGGGCAAGGGCATGAGAGACTATGGCATACAAAGCCCACTTCTTTGTAGTCAATGAAAAGAAAAAACTTCTTGCTTTGTATGTTCCAAGGATTCCCTGATTTGGAAAGAAACTGTAACTTCAACCTTGAGTATTCACTATTTCCCTGATGAGTTTGGAGCCTAGATTGTCATTACATCAAGTCTCCCTTCATACCACTGCCACCCAGCCCTTTGCCTCTATTTACATACCAATCTTTGGTCAACATTTGCACAACTACTATTTTGCATGCCACTTTCACCAGTTTTGTTTTCCCATAAATTGCAAAGACAATGATACAAATTTAGCCTTCTCTGCCTATTTATTTATTTGATTTAAATAATCCAGAATGAGTCTGTGTGTATTACATAATAAATATTTTTAAATAGTAAATAAACAGGAAGAATATAAATCTCCAGACATAAATTCCAAACACTTCATAAAATACATCTGAATGTCAACAACCACCCTTTTCCATGTCCTGGAATTTATTTAAGAAGTTCCAGAACACCATTATGGTGAGAGCAATACAGATTTCTTGGGACTTATTAGAGATCTCTTGGAAGATTCAAATCAGTCTTACATATCAATATTTATATGTTTAACTACACTAGGAAAAGAAAAACATGTACAGCCAAGTTAAAATGGGAATAAACATGTATTGCCTGACAATCAAATGATGAGGATGAGTACCTGCAGCAGAGCTATGTAGTCATTTGGTTTTGAATAGATTGTTGTCCCTGACCGTGATATCCCCATATGTATCATTGGGATGCTCTAAATTGTCTATTTGGAAAATCTGATATAAGAAAGAAGAGGAAAAATACACTTCCACAATGGAACAGCTCAGGATGACTCTAAGCTGTCTCCAGACAGGAATGGGAAAGATATGAAAGTGACATCACAAGAGCATGTGCAATAAAAAGTGGCTATGGAGACATCTTTGTTTTAGACAGACATGTGGATTTGCTTAGAAGGGTCTTCTGCACAAGTTGCTATAAATCTTCAAGTATATGTGTGTGTGTGTGTGTGTGTGTGTGTGAGAGAGAGAGAGAGAGAGAGAGAGAGAGAGAACAGGGTTAGGGAAAGTGAAAGAGAAAAAAAGGGGGGGAGTATTCAAAATATAAGAAAGGTCCCATCCATATTGTATAGGCCCTGCTTGCTGATAACTAAAGTCCCACCCACTATTATCATGTACCTCCTACCGACTGGAGCTCTTGA
>NW_015387694.1:526295-528736 GCF_001527695.2 Protobothrops mucrosquamatus
AGAGAGAGAGAGAGAGAGAGAGAACAGGGTTAGGGAAAGTGAAAGAGAAAAAAAGGGGGGGAGTATTCAAAATATAAGAAAGGTCCCATCCATATTGTATAGGCCCTGCTTGCTGATAACTAAAGTCCCACCCACTATTATCATGTACCTCCTACCGACTGGAGCTCTTGACAAAATAAAAGTTATATCACAGATCTTGGCCAAGGCATTATAAATTTGGCAACAGAGATCTGATCTCATCAAAGTATTATCCTGAACTTCATCATTTAGATACTATGTTTCTTTTATAAACTGATCATATTTACTCTTAATTGTTGTCTATACTGTCTATATTTTGCTTTTAAT
Source organism: Protobothrops mucrosquamatus (assembly GCF_001527695.2). NCBI lineage: Eukaryota > Metazoa > Chordata > Lepidosauria > Squamata > Viperidae > Protobothrops > Protobothrops mucrosquamatus. The sequence continues at coordinate 526,641 of NW_015387694.1, forward strand.
TTGGACAGTCTTCTGTCATGTTTAACCAGTGTCTTCCTTTGGCATTTCCCATCTTTCCAGTCTGTTCTCTTCACTTGAAAGATACATACAAATGTAATTTAAATATATAAATGCTACAAGGTAATATTTTATAATGTGGATAAATTATATAGGCCCAGCAGTTCCACTTTTGATCATGATTTAAGTGACACATAGATATTGAACTTGAATTGTTTGCATAGAAAGCCTGAACCACAGAATTACAGCTATTTGTGCAAAGGACTTGCTTCTCATGATCAAAAGCTTTAGTTTCCATTTACACGCTCTTGATATACTTTCATCATTATCAAATTCTGCTTTGTTAAATGTCTGCAAGGGGTATTTTTGGTTAATGGAAACCAGCATTCTGTCATTCAGAAAACTCCAAAGAAATTGATGCTTACAATAAGAAGTTTGGATTGTTTTTATATTGACAGAATTAATGAATGATGGAGAGACTTTAATTCTCATAGCTTCATTAGCCTCCAGAGCAAGTTTGATGAGTGATGCTGTCAGGATCACAATAGGAAATTAAATGCAAATAGGGAGAATATGAATACACACAAACTGAAGCTGATGTCTGCAAAATGTTTAAAAGTGATCATGTAAGCAATTATTCCTAATCTTACATGGGCATAGTATATGCTTTTATTGTGGTGCCCTATTTAAGAAAACATATTTTTTTTGCCAGCTCAATTATTGGCTTTTAATTTCTTAATTTTCTGAAATAATTTGTATGGTTACATTTTTATTCAGCTTCAGAATGAGAAAACTAATTTAAAACTTTCAATTTGATATTCTCTAGCCTAAGAAGGCTTTGCATTCTTTGTTTTTTTGAATATGTTCATATAATATATGGGAGTTTTATTGTGAATTGTAATGGCAAAACTAATTTAGGGATCTTATTAAATCGCCACCCTTAAAATATCTATTTTGTTTCTCTATGTAGGATGGCTAATAAGAAAAAGTCTTTTGCATTTTTTTCAGCAGAAGAAAACTTCATGTACAGTATATACATTTCATGACCAGCTTTGTTGATGAAATCTATTTGCATTTTTTATCTTGCTTGAAGCTGAAAGTCTCTGCTGGTATGTCTAGTATAAAAGATAGAATCTTCTATACTATCTAAAATCAGTCCTGAGTCACATCAATAGGTGCCATAAACAGAGCATTTAGAACCTAGGTCAAAATGTAAACCATAATATCAACTGAGATGCAAGAAATAGAATTAAAATTTACAAGAAAGATAAAAAATCGTCTTGAAATTAAAATATGTCAGAAGAACAAATTTAAAACATATTGTTTTATGACACTGAACATACTTTTGCCAAAGACATTTACAGTATACTTTTGTAGCTTTTTCCTTCAAACTGATTTTAGCTAAATTATTTTTGTCCAGAATTTTGAACATACAAACTGTAGTACATCTCTATGATAAATAGTCTCACATGCTTGTATAACACACACATATACATATACAGAGAGAGAGAGAGAGAGGCACACAAAGACAGAGACACACACATACATATCACAATCTTCTTTAGGCCAGATCTGAGAATGTCAGAAGTGGAAGTTTTCTCTTAATTGTCTGTAGTTTTCTGAATGATTCCCTAGTCTCCTTCTCTGAACAGTTTTCCACCCTTCGTTTTGTTTTCATCTAACCACAGAATGTATGCCTGATATCTGTGTTTAACACTTTCCCTGCAGTTTAGCATTTCCCTGAAGTCATTACAACTGGGTCCAATCCTCTGCAAACTTTCCTTTCCTTTCCCTCCTTCATATTCTATCTAGACTATTTGAAATGTATTTATTTATTTATCGTATTTAGATAGTGGCTTAAAATAAAAACAGTTATAAAATCAAATTATTAAAACAAATACAATTTAAATACATTAACCATATTATCAATAACAATGAGAGAATTGACATTAAGAACAATGCAGCAAATCTGTTTCTATTATAGTGCAATCAGTTAACAGTATCCTAGAATCAAAGAGCTAGAAGAGACAGACATCCATCTGCTCTAATCTTTCCTTAAGACAGCACCATTCATCCACCTATTCTCATAACCAGGCCCT
>NW_015387694.1:528877-533996 GCF_001527695.2 Protobothrops mucrosquamatus
AGATTAATTATTCTTCCCTTGTCTAACAAGAAAGAGGCTTAAGTCTTCTCTGTTGAATACATGTTTTATTGGCCTTGGTTTGTTCTAAGACTCTCCTTTCCCTTTAGCTGTCAGATTATTGACTTGGTAAAGATCCAAATATTTTAATGGATACATGTGTCTTAATAAATTTACATGTAGTATTTTCTTATGAGGTATCGCTGGAAAATAATTCTAAAGCAGCTACATTCAGATATATTCCTTCAAAACATCATTTTTGAAGGATTTGTTTGATTAATATTTGGATTAGGACATGCTTTCCAGAAATAATGCTGAATGTTTTTATGTGTACTCTATCTGCTGGTATAACCTTAATAGTAGCCTAAAACATAGAACTTAATTAATGAGGTTTGTTTCTTCCAGGCTTCCTTATCCCCACATATACCTTCTGCCTTTATATGTGACTAACTGCTGGAGTATATCATGGTAGCAATGTCATATCCATAAGATTATATCAACTTAGATGGCCCATGCTGTGAAAATGATCTCACTTTATAAATATTTTGATTTCCCACTTTATTTTCAACATTGTTTTTCTCCTATTTTTATAGAGCCAATAAAACTCAAGTTCACTGAGGAAAACATTTGGGCGGGCTTGACAGAAATGAAACCAATCATGATGCCTTATTGTTAATTAACTTAGGGGTAATTTAGGTATGACCAAGAATATTTTGTCCTATATAAGGGCATAAATGGTTTGTACTTTTCTATACTCTCCACAGGCTGGGAACGGAATGAGGAATTATAAGGAGAAAGCAATAATACCACTATATAACCCATTGTAAACCGGCCTTTATTCAAGCTGTGATGGGGTATGGAATTTTTAGTGGAGAAGTTTGCATTCACAAATCTTAAGCTCCATGTCCTCTATAAATGAATGAGGTAACCTCTAACACAGAGTAAGATACATACCGGTAACTGCTGTTGGTTCTGTGTTTCTTGTGACTAGGTCCTGGGTTTCTTGTGACTAGGTCCTGGGTTTCTTGTGACTATGCTCCTGGGTCATTCTGTTTCCCATAGTAATCTTTGAGAATTAGGACAAGGATTATGGTTTTTTTTCTCAGCATTTGACATTCAGAAGCAAGTTTTCTCCTGACAATCAGGTAAAAGGAGGTATCTCTGATAGAAACAACCCTAAAATGCCACAACACTATTTTTTGGCTGATTTGTGATGGTCAGTCTTCAATGACTAATATTATAACTATATTTTATAAAATAATAAATAGATTTAAAAGGGTTTTTTACCCATTTTTCTTACCGTTTATTTATTTATATAAATATAAATTTATTTATTATATAAAAAATGTTATATAAAAATATAAAAAGTCATAATTAAAAATGAAAAACGAAACAATATTTTTTAAAAAATATTCAAAGCACATGGAGAGAGTAAAAGATCAACTGCAATAGAGCTATCTACAAACTTTTATGGTTCCCTGAGACCCCCCCAGGCCTGTGACACAACCATGTTTTTAGGAATTTCCATATACTGACTTCAGGGAGAATATTCCATAGGGTTTGTACCAAGGCAGAGAAGGCCCACCTATAAATTTAGGTCCCTGGAAGAGAGTACATGCAACATGTTTTTTTTTTCTGTTATACCTACTGGGATGTGTTTATGTAATCAAAAGAGATCATCCCTCTTCTAGGTCATCCCTAAAACTAAGGACAAATTTCATGACAGTTAGAACAATTAATCAGTAGAACGACTTGCCTCCAGAAATTGTGGGTACTCAAACATTGGATGCTTTTAAGAAGAGACTGGCCACCATTTGTCTGAAATTGTGCTTGAGCAGGAGGTTGAACTAGGAAACCCTCCAAAATCCCTTCTAACTCTAACTCTGTTATTCTGCTAGCTTCCTGCCACAAAGGGCTTTAAAGGTTAAACTTAGCATCTTGAATTGGATCTAGAACAGGGGTGTCAAACTGCCGGCCCATGGACCGGATGCGTCATACCAAAACCGCGCCCATGCCATTGCTGGCAATGGAAAAAAAGTTGCGATACATCACAACATGTCACGTGACATTGCAAGTTTTACACCCCTGATCTAGAAGAACACTGGCAGTCAATGCAGTACATGAAGCAGAAGTATAGCATGTCTTTTACTGAAAACACATATAAGTGACCATACTGCTGCATTTTAAACCAGTTAAGGTTCCTGGGTACTTTTCAAGTGCAGTTTTATATAGAGTGCATTACAATAGTCCAATCCGGAAGTGACATGAGAGACTTTTAGCAGACCCCACCGGTCCAGGAAAATATACACTTGGTGCACAAGACAAAGTTGTGCAAAGGCCCTTCTAACCATGACTGCCCCTTGCCCCTTGAAAAGGAGTTCTGAGTCTAGGAGGATCCCCAGATTGTAAACTGAGTCTGGAACAGTGTCACTACATGCAGCATGAAAAAATGGTATAATCATAGAATCCCTAAAGTCAATTAGTCCTATCAGGATCAATTGCAGCCTGTTAGTCTCCGTTCCTATTTAGACTCCACTGGAAAAAATATATCTTTTATGTGTTATCATATTAAATGTTATTGTATTTCACTGGTCATATTTCAATGTATAATATGGTTGACCAATGGTGGGATTCAAATATCTGAACAACCGGTTCTCTTATTGGATGCAAGCCTGGGCCCCAGAAGCCTAGAACGGACTTCCGGAAGTGGCATCCATGCACTTCCTGGGGGGCGTTCTAGGCCTGGGAAGCCTCCTCCAGGCCTCAGAGGGTTAGATTGGACTTCCGTAAGTAGTGTGCATTCAGCTGGTTCTCTGAACTCAGCAAAATCTAGCTACCAGTTCTGCTGAACTGGTACGAAACGGCTGAATCTACCACTGTAGTTGACCTAGTCTATATGTACATAAAGATGGGGACTTGGGGAAAACCGCATTAGATTTTTGGTTGGTTGCTCTCACAAATGCTTTTAGGTGAGTCTCCAAGAGTTTCAGTGATTAGATAAATTCCAATATCTAAATAACAACTTCCACAATAGAGGAAAGTTGTAACTAGAATACTAATAAATATCCAAGGTGAACTTTGTGTGCTACCATACCAAGAAATTAACTACATAGTTGGGCATTAAGTTTAGATTTGAAGCTTTGTCTACTCTGCTTTACAGAATTTTTTTTGTTTTTCCTTGTCCATACTTAATCATAATAGATTAGGATAATTATTTTTTTTGTCTGTTATGTTAAATATTTCTTCTGGCTAATTGACTCTCCCATTTTAATCACCATTGTGCTAGTATTATTTTATAAGGATGTACTAACACTTTAAATAATTACAAACACTTGTAGTTATTCAGGATAAATATCTAGAAAATATATTTTAAAACTAGCAGGATACTTTCCCCAGATAACCTTATTGTGAGTGTATGAACTAACCTTTTACACTGAAATTACCCCCTCAGTGCTGAAAATGTGAGCCATCTGGACAAATTTAAATGAAGCCAATATCATGCAGTGCTAGCATTGTGGATAATGATGATAGAAACACACACAGAGATAAAGAGAGAGAGAGAGAGAGAAAGAGAAAGAGAGAGAGAGAGAGAGAAACATATCCTAAACCTTTCATTCTGTTTTCTATTTTCATCTTGTTTAATAATCCTTTAGAAATTGTTTAGAAACCCTTGGCAAAATAATTTGAGCATACAGTGTGGAACATGCAATGGCCAGATGGCCTAAGGTCTTATAATTTAGTAGGCATATGTTTCAAACGTAATTGTGGATTGCTGTTAACAGAACTGTGGTTTAAGCTCTGGTGGATCCTGTTTGGCAAGAAAACTCTACAGATGTTGCTAATCTTTCCTGCTGTTATCAAAGAATGTGTTGAACTAGAAATAGGCCGTATTAGCCTACTATCTTTATAAAATAATGAAAGCTTTTGGAGATTACACACAAATAGTTGGATTTACATTTTTGTAAATCCAAATGTTGATCATTTTTAAAGGTTTATATTGTTTCAATTTCTCTTCCACCAAGTAGTGAAAAGTTTTCTAAAACTCTTGCATTTTAGTTTTAAAGGCAAAATACTTAAATTCATAAAAATATATTGTGGCTGATGTGTTTTATGCAATATGCAAATTTTAATTTACTAAATTTGACTTCTGTCCTGCCTCAGTCTTAAGCCTCTAAGATGCTTATAATAAATTCTTTCTTTCTTTCTTTCTTTCTTTCTTTCTTTCTTTCTTTCTTTCTTTCTTTCTTTCTTTCTTTCCGTCTATCCATCCATCCATCTATCCATCCATCCATCCATCCATCCATCCATCCATCCATCCATCCATCTATCCAAAATAAACAAAGCAGAGTTATTAATCAAGTCAATGCATGAGTAAAAGAACAATAACAATCTAACCCTAATAATAATAACAACCCTATCCATTTAGATAGATAATGATAGACAGACAGACAGACAGACAGACAGACAGACAGACAGACAGCATGTGCAAAAATGGAACAGACAGATTTAGTCATTCAGGGAAGCAAAGAGGGCTTTTAAGAGCTAAGCCTTTCACAATCTTAGTTTAAAGACCCATGTACCCAGTTTTGTTTATACTGCTTGCTGAAATAGATTTGTCACTAGGAAGAAGTAAATCAAGAGATTCTTATTTCTCACTGCTTCTGTTCAACCCACCAGATCACCTGCTCAACCAAACTGAAAACAAATTAATTACAGTTCATATTCATCGGCATAGTCAGCTGACTCCATCGCTGACTATAGGGGGCGAAATTTTGGCCCCCTCAGAGAAGGCACGCAACTTGGGTGTCCTCCTGGATCCACGGCTGACACTGGAAGACCATTTGTCGGCCGTGACCAGGGGGGCGTTCTATCAGGTCCGCCTGATCTACCAGTTGCGTCCTTTTCTGGACCGGGACGCTTTGTGCACAGTCACTCAAGCTCTCGTCACCTCCCGCCTGGACTACTGTAATGCTCTCTACATGGGGCTCCCTTTGAGGAGCACCCGGAGACTTCAACTGGTCCAGAATGCGGCCGCGCGGGCGGTGTTGGGAGGGACTCGTCGCTCCCATGTAACACCGCTCCTGCGCGAGCTGCACTGGTTACCAGTGGTCTTCCGAGTGCG
>NW_015387694.1:534467-536063 GCF_001527695.2 Protobothrops mucrosquamatus
TTAATTTGGTTTTATAGGGGTTTATATTTCTATTTTGTATTTGTATTTGTTTTAATATGCTGTGCACCGCCCTGAGTCCTACGGGAGAAGGGCGGTATATAAATTAAATTATTATTATTATTATTATTATTATTATTATTATTATTATTATTATTATTATTATTATTATTATTATTATTATTATTATTATTATTATTATATATGTGTGTGTATGTATTAATGTGTGTGTTAGTGTGGATGTGTGTGTACAGTAGTGGGAAAAGTGTACATTTGAGGTTTGATGGCTAATAACACCACTTTTTTGGAGTAGTACCATAAAATTATACATCAATGGAAAGATAATCTAATCAAGAATGTAAAGCAACAAAGTTTGTTCAATTATCTGTATTCTATGATAAGTTATAGCCAAATAATCAGAAAATGGAGGCACAACTTGCTTAGGTTGATATCAGGTAGCTTTCCTTCATCTGACTGTAGCCAATGAGCATGAGTGTTTAGAGAGCCAATCAGGTGTCATCTTGTTTTGGCAATGAGCCAATCAGATCACAGTAGGATTCAGTTATTGATGTCATGTATTGAAGCTGAGAGGAGGACATTTGTCAGTGTGTTATGTGATCGCTATCAAGTTGGTTGGGGTTTTTTGTGTTCTTTCATTTAGTGTGCTTGTAAAACCTAATAAAATTAAAATAATGGTGCAAAGAGTTGACTGGTTGCCCAGAAAGCAGTGTAAAATAGTATTATTAAGTGAACAAGTCTACAGTTATAAAGAAATTAGAAGAAAAAATGGTGCAAACTTAACCAAAGGTGGCATTTCTAAGTTTTTGAAGAGGTATAAGGAGACTCAGTCACTACAAAACTACACTGGTAAAGGCAGGAAAAGGTGCACAACAGCAAGTGATGATAGAAGAATTAAGAGACTGTGTCTACGTGACAGAAGAAAATCATCTGGTGTATACAAGATGAAATGGCACAATGCAATGTGAAGTTGAGTGCAAGGACTGTTTGGCGCAGACTGCAGGAATTTGGCCTAAAATCTAGAATTCCACAAAAAAAAACCACTTTTATCTCTCAAACAAAGGTTGAAAAGACTAAACTGGGCTAAAACCCATGTTACCTGGACAAAGGAACAATGGGACAGTGTTATTTGGAGTGATGAGACCAAGATCTCCCTGTTTGGTAGTGATGGTATAAAATACGCAAGGAGAAGAATTGGAGAAGATTTGCATCCTGATTGCATTACATGTACCGTGAAATACCCAGTCAGTGTTATGATCTGGGGTTGTATGACATCAAAAGGTGTGGGCAGAATTTGTGTGATTAATGGGAATATAAATGGCCAGAAATACATTAATGAAATACTTGAGCCCAAACTGAAGCCTTCCGCAAATGATCTTTTTCAAGACAATGAAGCATTTATATTTCAACAGGATTCAGCTCCATGTCATGTTGCTGCTGTGTGCAAAACATGGTTTCAAGATAATCATATTCCACTGCTGGAATGGCCTGGGAATAGCCCAGACCTTAACCCAATTGAAAATCTATGGAGCTGACTAAAGAAACGTGTTAGTCAGAAGCGACCCAGCAATAAACCCAGTT
>NW_015387694.1:538111-546494 GCF_001527695.2 Protobothrops mucrosquamatus
CAAGGAACTTCCATTCTCACCTTAATAGAAACATGGTGAAATGACATAAATTATTATTAAAATGAACATAGAGCATGATCTAATTCTGCCAACGGAATTAAATTTTCATTGAAGATTTCAAATGAATGAATAAGCTTCAGGGAAAAGACAGCTTCACTACTGTTCTCTTTAGAAATGTGTATTTTGAGAAAGTTACAGAAGAGTAGAATAAATTATTTGAAGTTGTATTGGAAAAAGCTAATGCCAGTAAAAGTTGCAAAGAAACATATATTAACAGTAGCTGTGAATAGTAACAATGGCATAATGCATTGGTTGAATAAAAATATGAAAATACATAGACAATCCATATGGGAATAACTGCAGATTTTATTTTATTACTGATTGGCAGAAACAGGAGAGATGAAATTGTTCATACATGTATCACCTACATCAGTGGTGGCGAACCTATGGCATGCGTGCCAGAGATGGCACTCAGAACCCTCTCTGTGGGCACGCGCACCGTCGCCCCAGCCCCGCCTCCCCCTACGGCCCCCTCCTCACCAGCAGCCCCCCCGGAGGAGAGTCGCAGAGCAGTGCAGCCAAGGACATGGCAGCCGGGCAGCAGAGAAAAGATTCCACCCTTGTACCCCATCATGTGCAGATGATACAGGGTGCAGGCGGAGGGTGTGGCCACCATGGTGCTGCTGGGCCACGTGAGCGATCTGCTGTGGCGGGCCATGGAGGTGGTGGGTGGTACTGTGGGTGGGGCTGGGGTGGTTTTTGGGCACTCGGTCTCTAAAAGGTTCGCCATCACTGACCTACATGATCAAAGTTTCCAGGGATCTGGAAATCTGCACTATTTAAACTATTTTTAAAAATAATATTCACTATACAGCAGCCAGAAAAAAATTCAAGTCAAAGCAGAAATATTACTAAAGATTTCAAGATGCTCTGTGTCATACTCTCATCACTAAACAATGACAGCATTTCTCCTACTGCATTTAGAATTAAGAAGACATTTCCTCCTTTGCTCAGGATTATACCATCTGAGAATGGCAGCAGACCACTTTTGAGTTTCACAAATGAAGACAAATGTACATGTCCCAGGATAATGTTGCAGAATCCAATCCGGGTTGGTCACCAGAAACAGAGGTTCAGTCTTCTCAGCTTTCGGACTTGTGCTGAAGCCCATCATCAGGGAACTTCTCTCTAGCCTTCTCTTCATCCTTTTCAGTATAACTTATTAACACTTGAGAAAGTGACAGATGGAATCCAATAGTGCTATTCAACTAAGAAAATATGGTTTTCTTCATAATAGGACAGAATGGGACTAATAAAGATATGTTTGGCAAAGAGATGATCAGATGACAAATCTAAGTAGAACAAAGAAAATCGCCACAACTATAGAGCGTTTCAAGTGCAGTTCCAAAACAGGCCCTTTTAAGGGATATTTTTTTCTTTCAAAGCAGAAAACATTTAGTTGAACTTCTCAAAGGTAGCCTGGCCAGTTTTTCTGCTGGCTTTGCTAGAAGTTGCCCAAGTGGTGCAACTGTATATATAAGCTCTATCTTTCATTATGGAACCTGCTTGGTCCTTTTCTTCCCATGTATTCCATAAATCCCAAAGAAAACCATATGTTAAAATCTCCTACAGAATTTTTTCAGCTCAAGTGGTAACTGATTGCCGTGCTATAGTAATAAATAAAATTCAGAAGCATCCTAGTCAGAAAACCATCCTGAATCTGAGAGTAAGGTAGGCAATCAAAAGCCTATTTTGCAGTGGAAAAAAAAGTTGTGGGAAAGCAGTAGATACAGTTCAGCCCCCTTCTCAAGTAGGCATATAAATAAGGCCAGAAATTGGAGACTTTGGAGTAGGATACTAATCTAGCTTCTACAAAGAAAAGGAGATTGAAAAATTGAACTAATCGGAGAACTACAGAATGGATGCAGCATTAATGATCCAACAGAATGTGGCCTAAAGCTACTTGAGAATATTGAGCAATACAAGAAACGTGATGGTGGTGGGCAAAAAATAGACATCTATAATAAATGAATATAAACAATGAATGTATGGTAGAATAATTCAGACTTTTCAAGGGCATTGCTACATCTATGGAGAAGCAGAAAAAAGCAGCAACTAAACTTTCTTTTCTGGCTCAGTTGGAATGACTGGTGATATTGTACATATGTCACCATACTATCTGAATTTCATCAAGAATTTATAAGCAGGCACATTCATAGCTTGAATTTTGAAAGAAGCACTAACTGTTCCTCCCATCACATCTTGGTGATCCAAAAATATGTAGACAATTGTATGCCCAATATGACAAATGGAAGTTTTGTTGCATGATCCCTTGAATGAAAAGGAAAACAGACAATTTTTAATTTAAAGCAAGGTGGTATGCTATGGCTCCATTAATCTATACTCATTACCAAGTCAAGTGCTAAGGCCTTTTTAAAACAATCTAGCTGTACAGCAGATGTTTGGGTTTTAATTCTCATAAGTAATTTTATTACAATATTTGGATCAATTTTATAAGTACATGTACAGCTATCAAAAGTGCTAGCTGTTGGGAACATTATTCTTAGAAGTGGCTGCTAAAATTGCATAAGGGTTGAGAAGCACATAAGCATTTAAGCTTCCCAATTCTGATCAATAATGGCAAGGGTTTCCTCTTGACATCAACAACAGCTGTTTCTAACTATCACAAACTCTTGTCAGCTACCACTGACTATCAATGACAATTTCTGTGTTCATGTAATTGTACAGGTTCCAATTTAATGTAACAAAACCCATGGATTGTGGGATAATAAAGCAATGAAGTAGAATATGGTGACTGCCTCAAGCACCAGATGATCTTCTCAGCTGTTTCTTATAAGTGCCATGCTTTATGAAATTATAATGTGTGACTTTTCATATGTTGTTCTAACATGCACCCTAGCACCTCTAATTAGTAGCAATGTTGGCTGGATTTGCTGGGTTGTGTCATTTGGCAGCATCGGGAGGGTTGCAAATCATACCTATATGGATACAGTTCCCCTCTGATGAACCTGTGGGTCCTAAGATAGCTTTCTCTCTTCAGATAATGTAGAATATGGATGCTGATCACAAGCACAAAAACAAGAATCAGCTGATCCTTGGGCAAGTTCTGTATAGGTGGCCTAATCAGCATAACTGAAAAGTAATGTGATTTGCCAGGATTCATCAATAACTTAATTAATGAGTTCTCTTGTTCTATCTATTTAACAAAATTTGTGAATATTTGTGACATCAAAGCAGAAAAAAGACTTTCTTAATCACCATAAACAAACACCATATGTAGTTAAGAACAGAAAAAGTGAAATGATGCTTGCCAATATGCACACTGACACAACTGCTTGAAGAGAAAACTCACAACAATTACACTAATTAAAATCTAAGCAGCAATAGTTACTCAAACAATGGAAATTATTTTTGCTTTACTTCTGTGAACTTTGAACAGCTGTGCTGGCTACGACAATATAGTTAAGTATCAAAATGGTTGAAGGCAATTTAAAAAAAATGTCTTGCTTAATTTTTAGGTACAGCAATGGGCATGATCTAGTCAAAATTAAGAACCATTTCTAAATTTAAGTGTAAGCATAAAGCAGCTACAGATAGTCCTTGACTTATAATCATTCATTTAGCAACCATTTAAAGTTACCACAGCACTTAAAAAGTGATTTACAACTGGTCCTTGCGCTTACAACCATTGCAGTATCCCCATGTTCATATGGGGCATATATTGACCAACCTATACTTAATTATGTGATCACCATGTGTGACTTTCCCAGCCAGCCATTAGGAGAAGCTGCATTCACTTAATGAACACATAATTCACTTAATAACAGAAGTGATGGCAAAAATGTTCATAAAATTGGTGACTCATTTAACAACTATTTTGCTTAGCAATGAAAAATTTGATCCCAATTGTGGTCATAAATCGAGGACAACCTATACGTAAATTTTAGTTAAGCAGCTACTTAAATTTTACTGATAGGAATAGGAGTATGACAGGCATACCAGGAAATACCATATGACTTAAAGATGCTTAATTTTGATAAAACATGACATGTGGTTGATTGCTAACTTAGAAATTTCCTATAGTCCCTCTTTAGACTATAGAGAAGACATCAACTTACTGGAATTAATTTTGCAGAAGAAAGGGATGTGACAGATTTTGGTATTTTTATCCATAATTTTGTTTTCTAAGAAAGCATGAATAATTCTGTATTACAGAAAGTTGTATTAACAACTCTCTCCTTTTCTGTGAATATTTATCTATGAATGTGTATGTATGCCTTGAGAGCAGAAATCAAGAGTATTTAATTTCTTTTTTGGGGAAACATTTGAATTTGTGTGACCAGACAGTCTTGAACCTCAGTTGGAGAATTATAGTATCTTTAAGTTCACTCTTAAGATTTCACTCCTGAAACAACCAAAGACCCAAAAGGTCCTGAAATGGATGTCAGCATACAGGAAGGTAAGCATAGCTGGTTGTTTCTAAGTCACAGTGCTGTCAGCTGGTGCAGCTCAGCCATGATGACCTCTGACACTAGCACTCTTACAGTGTATTGTGCTGTTGCTCTTTTTCTTTGCTTCTGTGTGGAATCAATCTATCATTTTGGAAGATCAAACTGTAAATAAAAAAATAAAGAATTATCCTACTTTGATTGTAGACATTTACAGAGTTGAAAATAGGATCCTGGCTTCTTTTTGTCTAGTGGCAAGGAAAGTTATGGTTCCCTTGTAATGCATGCTATAATTTTAAATAGAGAATTCAGATTTCTGAAGCAGGTAGAAGAATTTCTCATTTTGCTTCATATCCAAAAGCAACAATGGGGCTTCCCATCTTCCTCAAAGTTACGACCTGTATGTCTCATTTCACAGCCTACACTAACTTTGCCTTGACTCCTGTTTAATATTTCTTACCATGCATACACTAGGTGTAGGAAATATTTCAAATTGATTCCTACATAGGATACAATAATAATTTTATTTATTTGTGATTCTAAATGATTCGGGGTGACTTAAAAAGATATAATTTTGTGATGTAGCAAAAATTTAAACTTATAAAGCCTTCAGAATAGATAGCATATCACCCAAAATTGTTTAAGTAAAAGTAATGTCTTATATACCCGTTTTTTAACATACAGTAATATTCTGATTCTGATTTCTAAGAAGACCTTTATAACCTCAGATAAAACTCTCATCTAATAGAACAGTCTAAATAATTGTGATCAGTTAGATGGGCCTCTAAATGTACAGGAGAACACTAGCATTCGCTTAAATAAGTTCACATATGGTAATACTAAATTATATGATATAAAAGGTAATAAACCAGTTAATAACTGTGGTTAATAGATAAACTCAGTTCATGTCCATTGTCAGGAGTGAAAGCTCATTAAAATTTGGGGGAGGGCATAACTTTATGTTTCTCATTCCAATCTATTTTATTGTCTTACTGTCATGCGAGAAAATGGAAGAAAGAGTGCAAATCTAGTTGTTACTAAACCACCAGAAGTGAATAGCCTCTGTTTCCTTATAAGGAAAAGGTAAAAAAGGATACATAGAAACCACTATATATTTATTTACTATACTTCTGATTGACTACATATAAATACAAGCAGAAACATTAGCTTATCCTGCATGGAGAAATGTTATGATTCATGATCTAGCCAGCTCATGAACAAATTAAATAAAGGGCAATCTTCTTCAGGAAAATGTAAGTGTGTTAGAAGAATGGCGTGAACATTTTGTATCACAATCTTCATGGAAGAATGAGTACCTTTTTCATTCACACAAATGCAGAAAATTATGTCCAATCACTCCGTTTTCTCTTCTAAAGAGAAAGAAAACTGGAACACTTGCACTATATTTTTCTTTCATGCAGAAAAACAAACATTGTCCATATTATATTCTCTATAAAAAGAAGAACAAGCCCTGCAAATGTGTTTAATACAATGACAATTAGTTCAACATTTTTTAAAAAAACAAACCTGAAGTTGGCTATGTAAGAAGGATATTATCAGAAAAGGAAGAAGATTTCCTTTTCACAAAGTAATATCCATGGACACCATCTAACCAGTTATGGGTGTGAGGAAGTAATCCTTTCTTCTTTCCCTCCCTCCCTCCCTCTTTTTGGGAGGGTAATAGTAAATGCTAGAGGGTAACAGAAAATTATATTTGAATATTCAAATATAGGAAATATCTCCTCTGTATCTTGAGTTATTCTTTTCATGTTTAAATCAGAATATAGTTATTGCATATGAATTGACAATGCACTAAAACTCCAAACTGATAAGAAAACATGGAAATATAGGGTTTTATTTTCTCATCTGAAGACATCTGTGAGAAAATTAATGGGCTATGGCACAAACTTAGAAATTGTTCTAATAATTTTCTTACATGTTATTCACTCTAACAGTCACTTCTAAGAATTAATTTTTTGCTAATTGTGCTTTAAAAATCTGTACAATAATCTGATAACATTTATATAACTTTATATAACTAAAAAATATGAAGGCCTCTTTTGTTTTCAGACTGATTTATTATAAGGTTGTAAACTTTTTCCTTTTGAGTTTTCTTAAAGAAGTAATGCAGTCATAAAACACATTTTTCTACAAATACAATTTCTTCTAATGCATCTTTAAGTATCCAAATGATATTTCATATGACCAAAATAAACCTGTCATTGCTGTAAAACTGAACTTGAATGAGATGTGTCACTCGTTCTGGTATTTATATATGCCATCCATTGGTATCTGTAGAAGCAGAGATCAAAAAATCAAGATGGCACCCCCCAACAAATGGCCTTTTGCAATGTATCATCCTCTCTAGTCCATTTCCAGTGATAGGAGCAACATTCCTTATTCTCCAAGTTGCCGCTCTCTACACACATCACTCAGAGAAGATCAGAGAGTTAATGAAGTCATTTTAATCTTGAGGCAGTGAGCGATATCTTGGCCTCAGTTCACCACCAATTCCACTCTGTTATTTAAAGCATCTGCTCCTACATTTACATAAGTTAGACTGTTCAATGTAAGTGTAAATGCAACATGAGTTTAAGAAAATTATTTCAAATGATGAAAATATGAAACTTCATTTTGACCACCCAGGAAAAAAATGCTTTTATAATTTCCATTCACAAGCCACTCTCCTTCAGGAATCTTTTTTATTCTCATATCCATATTTAATTCAAAATAAATATGCTCACAGTTCTCCTTTATCTCAAAAATATCACATTATATCTCTAAATAAATTATTATTTTGGAAAAAAATGTTTGAATGGATATGTTTTAAAGTCAGTATTTTTATAAATGAAAAATGAACACAAATGCTCCAGCGGCTGGGGTTACCACTATTTGTTCATGGTATAACGTAACTTTTATTTTGAATATTTCATCATGAATGATAAATCATAAATTCTGAGAGAAAGAAAAGTCTAGCTTGTCTTCATTTTTCATTTTAAGCAGTTGTCCATAGTCTGAATATTGAAATACTACTTGCTAGTATTATAAGAATATTGCTGAAGAAGTAATGTTTGTTTTTGTTAATATATCAACCAGCATAATATAAATATAATTATATATGTTAAAATGTCTTTTCAGTATTCAGCCCTTCTCCTTTTCCTTCGTTTCCTTTTGTAAAATTAGGGTATGAGGATTTTAATTCCTGCAAGACCTGTGGCAGTTCATCTGGGCAATGAATTTTGCTTCTTTTTCTCAATATCTGAAGTTGGCAGAAATGAAAACAGTCACAGATTACCTTCAATTCTGTATATTTGGAATGTGAATGTTATGACTGAGTAGAATTATCTTAAATTAAAAACTGAGTGGAAAGAAGAGAAAGTAACATGACACAGAACTCAGAGAAGTTGTTAAAAGTTCACTGCAGTTTCCGTTAGATGAGATTCTTCATTTCATTTAGATGTGGATTTGAAAGATATTGATGTAGCAAGAGAACATCTTTTTAAATATCTTCTTGTGATTTTATTTTGTTCTGATTGTAAGCTACCCTCAGTTTAGGATGGTCACCCCAACGATGCCCTTGACGTGATGGCCCGTTGCCTGGAGGCCGTACGGGTCTGGATGGGAAGGAACAGACTCAGACTCAACCCTTCCAAGACCGAGTGGCTGTGGCTGCCGGCGCCCCGGCATAGTCAGTTGGTTCCATCGCTGTCTATAGGGGGGCGAATTTTTGGCCCCCTCAGAGAGGGCGCGCAATCTGGGAGTCCTCCTGGATCCACGGCTGACACTAGAAGATCATTTGTCGGCCGTGACCAGGGGGGCGTTTTATCAGGTGCGCCTGATCTACCAGTTGCGCCCCTTTCTGGACCGGGACGCTTTGCGCACAGTCACTCAGGCTCTCGTCACCTCTCGCCTGG
>NW_015387695.1:0-3067 GCF_001527695.2 Protobothrops mucrosquamatus
GTGCCGGCTGGCGACCCCCAGGGGGAGGGCCTTCTCGGTGGGAGCTCCCACCCTCTGGAACGAACTACCCCCAGAGATCCGGGTGATCCCGGATCTCCCTTCCTTCCGCCGCGCCCTTAAGACATGGCTATTTCAACTAGCAGGACTGGCCTAAGGGGAAATTTTTAGCGGGGTTTTAAAAACAATTTTAAATTAACAATGGCCAAATCTAATATTTCATTTTAATTATGTTTTTTAACGATAGTATTGGGGTATTTCTTGTATTTGTTTTTATCAGGCTGTCAGCCGCCCTGAGTCCGCAAGGAGAAGGGCGGGGTAAAAATTCAATTAAATAAATAAATAAAAATAAATAAATAATGAATGCCCACGATCGCCAGGCTGCGATGGGACGCCGGGCTAAAGTGAGCACGAAAATCCTAAAGATGCTTTTTTCACAAGGCAACTGGATTTTTTTTCGTTTTCTTTGAAAACGTTTCTCTTCTTATCTCAGAAGCTTCTTCAACTCTGGAGTTTCTTGGATGAGAAGCGAAACGTCTTCAAAGAAAAACAAGAAAGTCCAGTTGCCTCGTGAAAAAGCATCTTTGGGATAACTAGGACCTGGATGACTGAGGATCTCCAGAGACGTGGGGCATGAAAATGTCGCCATGAACAATTGTCTTAGAGTCGGTGGAATTTTCCTCCAATGCGATTTTCCCATGTATTTTCCCAGGAAACGTAGATAGGGCAGCCTAGAAAAGTCAGTGCCCTCCTAACCGTACCAAAGCACTCCGAATTTGTTGCTGATGTCCATTTTGCTCTATAATTTCATGGTGACCCAACCCTAACCCTAACTGGAATTTTCCTCCAATGGGATTTTCCCATGTATTTTACCAGGAAACACAGATAGGGCAGGCTAGAAAAGTCATTGCCCTCCTAACCGTACCCAAGCACTCCGAATTTGTTGGCAATGTCCATTTTGCTCTCCGAGTTCATGGTGATGTAACCCTAACCCTAAGACCATACTACTTGTGGGTCCCTCCAGCTCTCACAGCCATAGGGAAAAAACTACTTAGTATTTTAGCAATTCAGACCCACACTGAGGGAAGTAGGGATTTTCTTCTTGGTTTTAAGAACTATTGCCAGGTCTAATACTAAGCAGGCAAGAAAACTATGAAATCTTTTGTATAACATGGGCCACACCTACCATTAAAACCAGCCACTGAGGTTTTCTGTTTCTGAGAACGATCCTGATGGCCCAAATTACACTTAAGAAAAAAAACTATAAAGTCTAATCTCCAGCAACAGCTACAGCTAGCATTAAAAAGGGTCGTTGAGCTCTTCTTTCTGGTTCTAAGAACGATCAACCATGGCCACAATGTTAAGCAGGATTTAGGTGTTCCTCAGTAGAAATAGTGAGATGGAGACATGTTGTCTTTTGATAAGTTAAATGCATTTATTCAGCTGAACAAAGCTCCGTCCTTCCTGAAGTTGGAAGAACCCCCAAAACAGAGTAAGTCAGATACATACATACACATTTATTTCTAATTAGTTACATAACAAAAAGCTAACACAGGAACAGAGCAGATAAGGTCAATGGCTTAAGCAACAGGATTATGGTTTCTTATGGAACTTTCCACAGTGTTAAAGGCTTGAATTTCAGTTCTGCCATCTCAACATATGTCCAGTCATCAAATTTATCAGATTCCTAATAAAAAATTCCCAAGGCAAGAGAACAATAAAATGTATTCTAAATCACCAGCCACACGTTCTGGTTCTAAGAACCATCACCATGGCCAAAGTTACGCCAGGCAAGCAAACTATAACATCTATCATCTACAGGTCAGGTATGATTTACATTGGGATAGAAGGCGACATCATAGCAAAAAGTTAATCAACCTTGGCCTGTGGATGTTTTCTTGCTCTCTTGTTTCTTTTTTTCTTTTTCACTTGTTTCCTCTCCCTTTCCTAGCAAGTGTTGTCTCTTTTGAGAAACTAAAACACCTTCAATGATCAACAGCCACACCTAGCATTAAAAAGGGCTGTTGAGCTCTTCATTCTGGTTCTAAGAACCATCGCCATGGCCACAATTACACCAGGCAAAAAAACCCTATAAAACCTATTATCTACAGGTCAAGCTTGATTTACATTAGAAGGTATTATTCTTGACAATGTATATTCACATTCTTCTTTTCTTTTGCTTCTTCCGTTTTCTCCGTCAATAGTGCAGGATTACAACTGGGTCTTCTGTCTTCTAGGAAAGTGTAGAATATGTCTTTGAGAAAAAAAACCACAAGATTACCTCAGTTGCCACTGGACTTTTACTTCTAATACACAATAAAACGTGCTTACTAACACAGATGAAGGTATTACCCTACTTACCTTGGATAAATGGACCATCAATTATTGGATGACCATCCAAGCCCCCTAAATTTCTATAAATTTTGAGTAATATGAGACTCAAGAAAACTTACATCAGAGCATAGAGGGCGACATCATGGCCAAATGTTAATTGGGCTTGGCCTGCGGACATTTTCTTGCTCTTTTCCTTTGTTTCTTCCATTTTCTCCAAAAACACGCAGGATTACAACTGGGTCTTCTGTCTTCTAGGAACGAGTGGTAGATGTCTTTGAGATTAAAAAAAAACACAACAACATTACCTCATTTGCCACTGGACTTTTAAGTCAAAAGCCACACCTAGCATTAAAATGGGCCGTTGATCTCTACTTTCCAGTTCTAACAACCATTGCCATGGCCAAAGTTATGCCAGGAAAATTATAAAATCTAATACCACTCAACAGCCACACCTAGTATTAAAATGGGCCATTGAGTTCTTCTTTCGGGTTCCAAGAACCATCGCCATGGGCAAAGTTACGCCAGGCAAGCAAACTATAAAATCTAATATCACTCAACAGCCACACCTAGCATTAAAATGGGCTGTTGTTCTCTAGTTTTTAGTTCTAAGAACCATCGCCACGGCCAAAGTTACGTCAGGCAAGCAAACTATAAAATCTAATATCACTCAACAGCCACACCTAGCATTAAATTGGGCCGCTGAGCTCTACTTTCTGGTTCAAAGAACCATTACCAT
>NW_015387695.1:4913-6285 GCF_001527695.2 Protobothrops mucrosquamatus
TCTGGTTCTAAGAACCATCGCCATGGCCAAAGTTACGCCAGGCTAGCAAACTATAAAATCTAATATCACTCAACAGCCACACCTAGCATTAAATTGGGCCGCTGAGCTCTACTTTCTGGTTCTAAGAACCTTCGCCATGGCCAAAGGTACGCCAGGCAAGGAAACTATAAAATCTAGTATGAGTCAACAGCCACACCTACATTAAAAATGGGCCATTGAGCTCTACTTTCTGGTTCTAAGAACCATCGCCATGGCCAAAGTTACGCCAGGCAAGCAAACTATAAAATCTAGTATGAGTCAACAGCCACACCTAGCATTAAAAATGGGCCATTGAGCTCTACTTTCTGGTTCTAAGAACCATCGCCATGGTCAAAGTTACGCCAGGCAAGCAAACTACAAAATCTAGTATGAGTCAACAGCCACACCTAGCATTAAATTGGGCCACTGAGCTCTACTTTCTGGTTCAAGGAACCATCGCCATGGCCAACGTTACGCCAGGCAAACAAAGTATAAAATCTAATATCACTCAACAGCCACACCTAGCATTAAAATGGGCAGTTGAGCTCTACTTTCTGGTTCTAAGAACCATCGCCATGGCCAAATGTACGCCAGGCAAGCAAACTACAAAATCTAGTATGAGTCAACAGCCACACCTAGCATTAAATTGGGCAGTTGAGCTCTTTCTGGTTGTAAGAACCAAAGCCATGGCCAAAGGTACGCCAGGCAAGCACACTATAAAATCTAATATCACTCAACAGCCACACCTAGCATTAAATTGGGCCGCTTAGCTCTACTTTCTGGTTCTAAGAACCATCGCCATGGCCAAATTGAAGCCAGGCAAGCAAACTATAAAATCTAGTATGAGTCAACAACCATACCTAGTATTAAAAACGGGACGTTGAGCTCTACATTCTGGTTCTAAGAACCATTGCCATGGCCAAAGTTATGCCAGGCAAGCAAACTATAAAATCTAGTATGAGTCAACAACCATACCTAGTATTAAAAACGGGACATTGAGCTCTACATTCTGGTTCTAAGAACCATTGCCATGGCCAAAGTTATGCCAGGCAAGCAAACTATAAAATCTAGTATCGCTCAACAACCACACCTAGCATTAAGTTGGGCAGTTGAGCTCTACTTTCTGGTTCTAAGAACCATCGCCATGGCCAAAGTTACGCCAGGCAAGCATACGATAAAATCTATTAGTCTCCTTTACTGTGTATGGCATCATATTAAAATGCATCACATTTACTTTTGGTGCTAAGAAGTCTGATTGGTACTGTACTTGGCAACGATGGAGGGAGGAGGTCATCCAAAAGGACTCCCTTCCATTCGGAGTAGTGAGGGTACTCAGGTCCTGGAGGAGCCTTGT
>NW_015387695.1:7009-26747 GCF_001527695.2 Protobothrops mucrosquamatus
ACGGAGCAGCTGACTCCCACGCTCATTCAGTCTGGGTGTGAGAGACTGGAAGCTCAGGGATTGAACAACCTCCAATGTAGGGGCATGACCCCCATCTCCACGCTGTGTGGGCATGGAGAATGTTGCCAGCAGTACCTGTCAGGCTTCTTGGCTAAATGTGTGTATAATGAAACTGACTTACCTTTGATGTCTTCAGTTTCAATGATGCCACACAGTGAGTTCCTCCGAAATAAAAAAAATCAACATCACCAAATGTCCACCTGTTGTTCAAAGACTAGAAAACCAGTTCAGCAATTTTATGAATGGGCCTTTATGTGCTTTATCTTAAGAGTGAAAGAAGATATAATGAATCAAAATGCTGTGCCCTTGAGAATACCCTCAGACCACAGGTTTTTACTGTTCCCAAAGATATGGCCTCCAGCCCCAGAAGTTTCTCTTACTCTCCAGGAACAGGAAGGCAGTCTAAAATTGCCTCACTTCGTGCAATAAAGAGTTGACTTTATTCAAGAAAGGTCAGCTCCCAGAACTGAACCCATTTTGACTTTAACTAACACTTATTCACCTGTGGAAGTTTAGCCCTTTTTAACTGCACATGGCTAAAATTGCCTCAGCTTTATTCCTTCTAAGCTAATTTTAACTCCTGCTCACCTGTGGTGGTTTGGTCCTTTTTAACAGGACATGGCTGAAATTACCTCAGATTCCACCAAAATGTTACTCCTAAAAGCTTGAGTCTTGGCTAAAACTATTCAGGACCTAGAAGTTTGCCTTATTGCCCGAGAAAAACCACTTCGTAGGACTGAGATAACTCACCAAAGGCGAGCTGTGGTATCGGGAGTCCTTTAATTAAGACGCCGTTGAGACTTTACCTCAGCCACCACTGGCGTTTTACTCCTAAGAATATAACCCGCGGTTAAAGTTAGCACAGGTGCTATCCTTATTCCCCGAGGCTATTAATCATCTCCCCTTCGCATCCCACAACTTCTCAGAGTCTCAGCTAGAATTACCTCAGAACCCAAGGGGCGTTTCGGTCTTCGGCTGCTAGGCGCACTTGGGAGAGAATTTTTTTTCAATCTCCCACGCCCCGCAGCAGCGTCTCCTTCGAGGAGCGAGAGACGCGGTAGCTACAGCGGCGTCTACTGCTTATGCAGCGCGCCTCAGCCTGCGGAGCCCGCCGGCTTTTTAAATTGTCCCTACCCTTCGGAGGCGGGAGGGAGAAGGCCGCTCAGCCAATCCGAAGGACGGGTTTCCAAAGCAGCCAATCACAGCCGAGGTGGGTGTGGAGAAGAACCGGGCGGCGGTCCGAAAGCGCGAGGCGGGAAAATCACACATTGCAGCTGTGCCATCTCGGCCCGGCCAGGGTTGCCATGGAGACGGCGTGAAGCAGCGCGAGGCGGCTCATCACGGCCAGGTGTGCCGCGGCCGCACAGGTGAGGGCGATTGGAAGCAGGGGCGCGGTCTGTGCACGCGGGTTTGAGCGTGCAATGCCTTCTTCAGGATTCGCCGCACCTGTCGACCCTTCGCCCCGCCCGGGGACCCTTTGGATTACAAATCCCATCTGCCAGCCAGCCAGCTAGAGATTGCCCCTTTTGCATGAGAGGCCGGGGTAACTCTAGCCCCCCGCCCCCTTGCAAAGATCCAGTTTTTAAATGATCTGCTATCTTTGCAGAGGTGCTTTGAGAAACGAGAGATCAGAGGGAGACTTGGGCTTACACTAGGGATGCTTTGGATAACAAGTCCCATCAGCCGCCTCCGGGGGTGAGGGTGTTGATAGGGATCATCCCTTCTTGCAATAGAGAGCAAGAAGTTGAACAGGTTGCACCCCCTCAAAATACTCATTGTTTAAAGAAAATCTGAAAGTTTAATAAATTATGATCATATATCATACATACACATGTAAACGTACAGTATAGGAGATGCTTTGGACTACAGGTCCCATTAGCCAGCTTTGCCACCTAATATTCAAGCTCCTTTTTTCTGTGTTTTTGTGTTTTGCTTGCATCTCCCCCACCATGTTACAATGTTGCCAAGCAGCTCTTGATTTAATTTTCTTGTGCAAAAATTGAATTTGTTATTTTTTTTTCCCCCGGTTTCTTTTTAAAAAAAAACAATCCAGTACTGGTTTGCTTTGCTTTCTAAGAATTGTGCTTAAATGTTAGAAAAGGAGGATTTTTTTTAATACATGATATCTTAGCCCCCCCCCCCGAAAGTGAAAAAAATGACCAAAACTTGAAATTCTTTCTCTATTATAAGAATTCTTCTCTCCACCTCACCTCCCAATTAAATGTTTTCAAAGGATGTGCTTGTCCAAAAGTGTGAAATAATAAATGGCTGTCTTAGATGTGTTTATTCATGGTTTAAATGTGGTTTATGGAACTAGCCATATTTTCTGTTCTTGAATGACAATGAATTATAAATTATCAATGTGGCCTACTTTCACAGAGTACCCCAAGCTGAAGGTATTTGGCTGATTCTTTGTGTTGGGCTAACCCAGTTCTTGACTGATAAAAATTAGCTACTTTCTATGTTGTGTGTTAAAATAAAGTTGCAATGGAAAATCTGTGATCTTCTGGATGTTGCACCACTATAGACTTCAGTACTGCTTGCCAATGGATATGCTGCAGGGCTCTGCTAGAGATTGTAATCCAGCAACATCTGGAAGCTACGCATGTTCCTGTACATGATGAAATGTTACATATATCTATATATATTTCCATGTTAACTTCATACTTCCTCTGGTGCTGCATAAAAAGGATCTCACAATCTGATAAACCCAGTAAAATCTTCCTTCCTTCAGGCTCTGGACATCATTTTATGGCTTGCTTGTCTTTGCAGAAAAGATAGAACACCTAGAAAATAACTTGGAACAGATGACCAAGGGGGTAGAAGACATGCAAAACAGCTTGATTTGCTAGACAAAACAATCTGGTCCCTTCTTTTATTTTGCACACTCCAAACATCTCTTGCACTTGTTTTTCTTGGCACTGTGAAGTTCTTGCACTATTGCGGGGGAGGGGGGACAATCTTGAAAGCTGCCTTGAAAATAGGGGGATGAGGTGATGGTTCTCCGTCCCAGCAAAGAGCAGATACACTTTCTCCCACTCCTGATAACCTCCAATTTTTTTCCTCCTTGCCCTCCCCACCAAAGGGTTGCCCCCAGCCCAGCAAAACTTCCCAAGATAAACAAGCATGCAAAACTAAACACATCAGTATGTAAAGAAACAGCAAAGGCACCAGGAGGGAGATCCATAAACCTCCATCATCCTTTGACACTGCCCTGGTGGGAGAAGAAGAAAAAGAAAGGAAAATGCTTTTGAGAAGAGGGCAGGGGAGGGGAGAAAAAAAGGGGGGCGCTCTGGTACTAAATCAAGAGCAGGTTAAAAGCGAGATGGGGTGGGTTGGTAGGAAGGCAGCCCCATCTCCAAAATGGGGCGTCCATATCGGTTCCTTGACTACTAGCATCCAAGGAGTGGGGGGAGAAGAGAGAACCAGCTCCAGTTACAAGTACAGCATCTTTCCATTCCCCTCCCCGCCATCTGAATGTTGCTGGCTTCTGTCAGAAGTGTGCCAGAGGTGCATTTAAACATCCCGAGCGGGGAATCGGCCATGAAGATTTGTGTCTGGGTGCATTGCCCACGATTGGGAAGCAGCGGAGTAGTAGGTGGCAGTGGTATATCACTGGTGTAGGGCCAGCAGTGGATGAAGGCCTGTGGTGGGTCAGCTGGGCTGGAAGAACGGGGGTAGTGGGCACGGTCATGTGGCCATGATGAATCATCCTACACTCCCTAAACCAGGGATAAGCAACCTTGGCTCTTTTATGACTCGTGGACTTCAACTCCCAGAATTATTGAGCCAGCCATGCTGAGGGAAAAGGGAGAGGTTTCCAAGCTGAGCCATGCTGGCTCAGGAATTCTGGGAGTTGAAGTCCACGAGTCATAAAAGAGCCAAAGTTGCCTACCCCTGCCCTAAACTCACTTCTGCTAAACATCCTTAAACTGATGCGCTATTTCCCCCCCCCCAATTGGCTCATGAACCCAATGTACATATTCTGTCATTAATGAGCTACGTTCGGTGCCCCTTTGATTACTTTCTCCTAAGCACAGCGAGAATGATGCCAAGACGTTGTTGTTGTTGTTGTCTTGCAATGAGGAACATTCAGGAACAAAGCTGCCAAGGGAGAGATTGAAGTTCTCCCAAGTCACGCACAGCAGTCCCCGTAGAGAGCAGGACCCAACATCTTCCCCTAATTAAAGTAGTTTGGCAAAGTCGTTTCCGTGCTGCATAAGTACTGCCATTTGCAATTAATGATCCAGAAATGGCCACTCTCAATTCATCTCCTGGAATGGAATGGGAGGCAGGATGGAACTGGGCGACTTTGGAAAAATGGAGCCCAGACTTCATTCTTCTCAGCCTTGCTTCAGTCTTCACCGGACCCTGCTCTCAAGGAGCCTCAGCTTGAGAACCAAGCAATATGCTGATGCTCCATTAAAAGAAAAGAATACCTAGCATAAGAAAACTCATAATTTTCTCCCTGTGCAGATAAATTTCAATCACATATTTGCAAAACAAAATTTCTTAAGTAAGGGTTCAATTTAGCTTCTCTCTAGTTTCTCATCAGCATTCATTATGCAGGTGATGACTGTAGACAAAGAAACCTTTCACATTTATTAACGTCTTCAAAACATCTTCCTCTATTTTGTTAAAATTAGTCTATTCACACTCACATTCAGAGAGAGAAAGAGAAAGAGAGAGAGACTTATGAACGCACAATCATTTATTTATTCATTCCTGGCCTCATTTCGTTTTGTTGTGTTCTTTATTATCTTTGAAGGATTTTCTGTCCTTTTTCTGAATTGAGCGTAATCATAAATATAGGAAGAACAAACAAGATACTCAGTTACCTATAACAAAATAAATCTGCTTACCCTGATTGGATGGAATACTCTGATGTCATGACAACCATCATTGGCTAAGGGATTTAAGTGCTAGAGCAGAACGGCCACAGAAATGTGAGACAGAATTTGTCTTAACTTTTTTGTGTGTTGTTTTTTGTGTTTTTGTATTGTTACTTTTAAATGTTTTTAACAATTTTAACAATTTATTATATCACTTGGAGTCACTGGGAGTTGGCCAGCATGGAAACGTTATAAATTATTACGGTTGGTCATACGGCCAGTGAGATGTTTAGACTGCATTTGGCATTGTTATCCACCTATGGATTCCTTCCCAAGGACCTGGGATAGCAGATGTTGTTAAAGGTATTGTCGCAGATGTAAGCTCTTCTGAGTAAAGCTGCCATTTGCAATTGACTGATGGTGATTTTGTCAATGCCGATGGTGCATCCAGATCAGTGGTGGGATTCAGCCGGTTCGCATCGGTTCAGTAGAACCAGTAGCTAAATTTTACGTGATGCCACTTCCAGAAGTCCGTTTTGGGCCTCGGAGGCCTGCCAGGCCTAGAACGGCCCACCAGAAGTGCATGGATGCCACTTCCGGAAGTCCGTTCTAGGCCTTGGAGGACCAGGCCTGCATCGAATAAGAGAACTGGTTGTTCAGGTATTTGAATTCCACCACTGATCCAGATGTCTTGGAATTGCACCCAAAGTGCCTATCGCTATTGGTACTATCTTTGCTTTCTTTTGCCACAGTCATTCTACTTCTATTTGCAGGTCGTTGAATTTTGTTCTCTTCTCCAGTTCTTTCTCTTCTCTTCTTCGTAATTGTTATTACGATTATAGGTAACAGAGCTCACATTATCTCCATCAAGCTCATCTCTCTTACTTACTAAAGCAAGGCCTAACATGGAAAACCTCTATAAACATTGCCATATTTCTAGCAATACCTGTGTGTCTTGCAGAAACCAGATAATGCCTTCTTCTCTTTATTAATTGTTTCAAGGTTTGGAGGTTGGTTCTCTATGTTGTGCTTTATTGATCTGCGACACTAAATAAGTCAAAATAACTTTCCTTATATTCTTAGGTTGCAGTGTTTTTCTGAACACTACAGACAAAGTCATCATGAGCTCCATTGACAAAACATAATGCCTTTGATAACCTAATAGTCTGAACAACAGGGAACAACCAGTTCTTGCGTGCCTCCTTCTGAGAAGCAGTGATTCATCATTCATCAGACTAGCAACTGCATATCATTTTCTATTCAATAATCTATCTAGGAAGAAATCTATCTTGAAAGGCCAGGGATGACCTTCCAAAAAATGGCAAATCTTTGGAGCTGACCCAAGGTCAGCGAGTGCTTGAGTTTAATTCTTTCTTTATTTGTACTGCAATCTCCTTAATTGCTGCTTTCCCATATTATTCATCGGCTCAGCCTTCCTGCTGGATAGTCCCACTAATAGGCAAGCAATTGACAGGAGCATCTTCCGGAGCCAAAAGTGCTGGAGATTAAAAATGAATGGAGTGTTTACCTGTAGATCATTTTAATGGGCAGCAAAATCCATTCTCATGATAGGGCCATAAATGTCATTTTCAGTCAGCCCCAGCAAAATACATGTGTAATGGATGACACGCTATGGTAATGCTCAACCAGAAGTTTTTCAAGGGAACCTGACTTGCATCTCTCACGCTGATAAGCCAAACGGGGAATTTAGATCGGCCGATGGAAGGAGAGAAGGGAAATTGTCTTCTAATTCAGTGTTTCTCAACCATGGCAACTTGAAGATGGGTGGACTTCAACCCCCACAATTCCCCAGCCAGCATGGTGATTTCCAAGGAGTAGGCCTCCGTTTCCAAAAAGAGAGAAATTCATACAATTGGTGAAAAACAATACAGGTGAGTCCTCGACTTACAACAGTTCATTTAGTGACCTTTTGAAGTTACAACATCACTGAGAAAAGTGAACTAATGTTCACACTTATGACCACTGCAGCATCCTTATGGTCTCGTGATTAAGATTTGGATGCTTGGCAACTGGTTCATATTTACGATGGTTTGCCGTGTCCCCAGATCACACAATCCCCTTTTTGTGACCTTCTGACAACCAAAGTCAATGGGGGAAGCCAGATTCACTTAACAACTGGGTTACTAACTTAACAACTGCAATGATTCACTTAACAACGGTGGCAAGAAAAGTCGTAACGTGGGACAAAACTCACTTAACAAATGTCTCACTTAGCATACATATTGCTCAATTATGGTCATTTAAGTCAAGGATGACTTGTATGATGGCATGCCGTACCATTGCAAAAGCCAAAAAGAGTTGGAAACAATTCAGCACGCTCAAAAAGAGGGACTAAGGAAGGAAGGGGACAAAATGCAAGAAAACATTACCAGCCAGAATTAAGAATTAAGGAGAAATTTCCTGAAAGTAAGACCAATTAATTAGTGGAATGACTTGCCTTCAGAGGTTGTGGGTGCTCCAAAAACGGAGGTTTTTAAAAAGAGATTGGACAACCATTTATCTGAAATGGTACAGGGTTTCCTGCTTGAGCAAGGGGTTGGTCTAGAACAGGGGTCGGCAACCTTAAACACCCAAAGACCCATTTGGACCCATTTCCCACAGAAAAGAAAGCACCGGGAGCCACAAAACCTTTTTGACATCTAAAATGAAGATAACACTACATATATCATTTTTTACCTTTATGCAATGTATAAAAAAACTATAGTGTGTTGCAAATGAATCTGCCCATGTACCATTAAACGTTTTGTTTTCTTCTGAAACTTTTCTTTTCTTGGATTTATCCATGATTGGCCTACCGGGAGTCGAATAGCACAATAAATCTCGTGCCAGGGCATTGTGACGCATATTTTGAGTGACAGGGAGCCACAGCAGAGGGATGAAAGAGCCACATGCAGCTCCGGAGCCGCTGGTTGCCAACCCCTGGCCTACAAGACCTCCAAGGTCCCTTCCATCTCTGTCAGTCTGTTATTATTTTGATAATGTGGTGGAATGTAGTCTGGATTCCCAGAAGGGAGGAGCTGCTTTCTAAAGGACTAAGAGACAGAGAAGCTCAAATAGCTTGGCGGAGAGAAAGAGAGTTAAAAAGGCTCCTCCCTAGCTATTCTTAATGTATATTTTTAGCAATGCAAATAGTTGCTTTAGTCTGGCAAGATCTCTGTCTGTAGGTGAGGAACATTAAAGGAAACTGCTCAGAATTCTATGTGTCTTTCTTGGTTTTTTGAGCCTGACAGATATATAGCAATTGCTGGAATGCTTTGTTTATAACTTCTATTTTTCTTCGATAAATATTTATCTGAAGTCCTTGGATATCTTCTGAGCCTTTCTACATAATTCATTCCTGGCTGAGATGTGAATCCTGACACACGCCTTCCCAGAGAATTTCTAGAGTTGTAATGATGCTACCAGCATAACAGGTTGAAGAACGTCACTTTTATTCAAATATTAACGAACAGGCAGATGGCCTATTGCCCAAGACACCATCTCCGCTCTCATTTGTAGAAAATAAATTCAGGTGGATTGGGAAGAGGGGAGGAAGGCTAGAGAAATGTCTAAATTATTAGTGTGCAAACTAATTTAAGAAAGGGATCCATATTAGTCACTCCATAAATAGCAGTAGAACCCCTAGAGGAGTTTTTACAAGATTACAGTTATTAACCTTCTTCAGCCGACTAATTGCTTATTATCTCGTCCAATTCATTTGGCACCTTCCCATCCTTGTCTCTCTGCCTTGGTGTCACCCTGTTAATAGATGGGGGAGGGGAGCAGCTGAGAGAAGATGATAGAACCAAAGTCAACAATTTAGATTGGGGTCATCTTGTGCAGCTCCTGAACGGAGACCAACCTGCCCCATTGCTGCCCCTAGTGTGGCAGTCTTACCCCCCCCCCATAGGAAAGCTACTTTTTGAATCTTCCGAAGACAGACAACACAGGCATGCAATTTGCATAGGCATTTGTTTAATGCCAGTTTTTTAGTCTCTGGAATAGATCTCTCTATTTTAAAAAAAACAGCTTTTAACATTTGTTTGCTAACTTCTGCCTTCAGAACACAAGTTATAACCATTGTAGGAAGTCAGCCCCTCCCCCAAAGAAGGAAATATTAAAGAGGCAGAGAAGCATGCCCAGTTTTTCTTTATAGCCCCAAGTCTCCCTCCCCCAAGCAGAAACCAGTTCTGTAGAAATGCAGATGTAAATAATTCAGGAAGGTTGAAGCTAGAAGATTAAGAAGACAAAGATACCTAAAATCTACATACCCCACTCAAACTCTAAGACAGGACATAATAGGATTAACCCACAGATGCTGAAGGGGCACACTCAGACTCAGGTCAAAAGTACATGACACAGGAAATACAAAGCTCAAACAGGAACAGGAATCAACCTCAAGAGTCCCAGAGGATATAAAAACCTACCCCCCTACATGTGCTCTCTCTCTTTTCTTCCAGAGGCATCTTTCTCTCTGGCTGTCCTCTTCAATAAACTGCAACCTTCTTTCTAAGGCAGTTGCCATGTTGTTTATTCCCGGCTTGGACTGAACCATGATGAAGACTTTTCCTTCAACACCATGGAGTCTTTGGTGGTCTCTGAGCTTGGTCATCTTCTTTCAGATGTTTCATTACCCTACTAGATAACCTCATATCTGTATATATACAGAGACAAGACCTCACTCTCTTCTAGCACTGATGATGTTGCCTAGTTTGAGTAATGAAAACCCTGCAAGGAAACAACCAAGCTCAGAGAGTACCAAGGACCCCACTCTCCAACCCTGAGCTACAGATATTCTCTTCTATCGGTACATATACTGATAACCCCTTTCTGGGTTTCTTTATAACCACTTTCTTGATTTCTTTAGTTCTCTATAGTGTTTAGGAGAAAAAGCAAAAGTTTAGGAACCAAAGAAAAAGATCGCACCAAACAGTGTAGTAGAGACAGGGCATTTCACAAAAACAGGTTTGGAAGTCATTATGTTCATAGGATGAGGACTCATAGGAGAATCGTAGGTTTTCTCCCCCATCCCAGCATGTCCTACTTCATATAGCAGCTGCTTCCTATTTGCAGAAGGCTGAAATCCTTAGAATTAAACAAAATTGGGGATGCTGAAACTCTCAACCCTACAACCTTTTACAGGATTGATTCAATATCCACTGGGATCTCTGGTTTTTTTTCAGGTTCTGGAGAACATCTTTATCACTTACCCATCTGGTTTATTTGTGGCTATGTCTTATCCATGTTACTGCTTTCAAAAAAACAACAACCCTAGGAGCCTTTAATAAATCCAGGGCCAGTCTGGATGTTAGTGGGTTTAGAGACTCATGTTTCTCATTCAGATTTTGAGAACATCTATTGCTTCAGGAGATGCCAGGAATGGATTAGAACATACGGCAATTATTGAACTCCTTGGTGGAGATAACTCTGTCTGGAGGCATTTCTGTCTTTGCTTCTGCTTTCTTTTCCTGAGACTTTGCACGGAAGCTTTTAATCCTCTTGTCCTCCCCTCTGACTGCTTCTCTCTGCAATTGTTGTAGGAGAAAAATGATAATCCTGTTCACCCCGTTATATACCCTTGTTATATACTCTTAAAAGCTGAAATCATAAGGTAAAGATTGTATGCATGCACACACGCTAGGCAATAATCCTGCTAGGTGATCATTAAAGGCGTCAGGTTCTCCTAATGCAAGAAGCCAGCCGATTCAGAGCGAGAAGCTGGACTTTTTGTGAAGAGAGTGTCAGTGGCTTATAATCACTGTTTTCTCTCTCGCCCTTGAAATCCTTAACCAGATCTTGTAAACAGCGCTTCTCAGAAGCACAGCATCCCTGCGTGAAAACTGAAGAAGAAGTTACAAGAGCTTCTTCCCACCAGCCTCTAGGTTCCACACCTTCTTATATATCAGAATACAGCAGTTATGAGACCTAATAATACGAGGTTTTCAGAAAAAGCAGAGGACACAAAGGTTGCTGTCAATTCCGACTGTCCCCAGGGCAAGTTCCTTCTAATTTCTAGACTCTTATGCAAGGAACATTTCGTGCACACACTGCATGTAAGCAGAAATGTGTGGGTGTCCTTAATATCTTTCTCGACAGCCCAAGCCCTCAGTTCTTTGGACCCACCACAATCTTAGACTGACCAAGTTTATGGAATTCAGTTAAAGGAAGAGGAAAACTCATCATCATTTGGCCGGGTTTCTTTCTTTCCTTCCTTCCTTCCTCCCTCCCTCCCTCCCTCCCTCTCCCTCTTTCCCTTCCCTTCCCTTCCCTTCCTCTTTCTCTTCCTTCCTTTCTTTCCTTCCTTCCTCTCTCCCTCCTTCCCTTCCCTTTCTCATCTTCCTTTCCTTCCTTCCTTCCTTCCTTCCTTCTTTCCTTCCTTCCTTCCTTCCTTCCTTCCTTCCTTCCTTCCTTCCTTCCTTCCTTCCTTCCTTTTTTCTCTTCCAAAATGAAAACTTGTGCGCACAGGCTCTGTAATGGCCAATTTTGGTTCCTCATAAGAAGGACCATTGATTTGTGCCTCTGAGGTTGTTGGCATGCCTCCCTCCTCCTGTTTGAACAACTTTCTGGAACAAAGTGATAGATTAGATCCACATAATCCCAAGAATGCAGTACTGAGAGGGAGCCAAACTCTTAATAGGCAATAAAACTACGACATGAACATGGTCCCCACCATCAAGCACCAAATTAATTACACATAGAGTGTGCAAAAGGAAAGAACTCTCCTAACCTACACAAAGCAGCAGCTGCTCAGAGGGCATCCATGTTTTTCTGAGCAACTGATGGGTGATCTTTATTGGAATATAGCAAGATACAATCAGTTCTTTTCTGTGATATTCTTTCCAGACAGGATTATATATCTCTAACATGGCACCTTCTCTCTGGAATAACATCCCCCTAGAGGTTCTGACTACCCAGACCTTGCAAACCTTTAGATCATCTTTAAAAACTTGGATTTTCCCTCGAGCTCTGAGATAAATCAGGGCTGCACCCATTTGATGTATAGTCTCTGCCTTGTTAAGTTGTTCCTTCTGATGTCTGGCTCTATTTCATGTTGCCCAGTTTGATGTTTAAGTAATTTATGTAGCTGCCCATCTCACAAAAAAGTTACTCTGGGTGGCAAACAACAAAGATATAAAAATGATAAACATAGTTTTAATTTTATGCCACCCAGAAATTATTCTAGGTTGTGTAGCGATAGATAGATAGATAGATAGATAGATAGATAGATAGATAGATAGATAGATAGATAGATAGATAGATAGATAGATAGATAGATAGATAGATAGATAGATAGATAGATAGACAGGTAGGCAGGCAGGCAGGCAGGCAGACTGACTGATTGACTGACTGACTGACTGACTGACTGACTGACTGACTGACTGACTGACTGACTGACTGATTTTTGGATATAGTGACTGGATGGATGGATGGACTGATCTTGGACAGACAGTATGATATTTATTTATTTAGGAAAGAGAGAGAAACAGATCATTTGTATGCTTTTTACTGCAAAGTCTCTGATTTCTTCCTTAGAAGAATGGCTAACCTATTTATAGGTATTTGCTTTATTGTTCAGAACAACTTCATATCTAAAAGTAAATCTATCGCAGAACTCCATTCTAACTGGAAATCATTTCTGGACTATAATTTAATACACAGATTTGTTCCAGACCCAACAGTGGGCTTTTCTACATTTAGATTCTATAACTCAATTTTATGGAAAATTAGATTTCTAGTACTGACCTAATTTATTGCAGCTTATAGTCCTACTCAGTGACATCTCTTGAGTGAACAGGGGTTCTCAATGTCTTCAAAAAAATGGTAGGATTTATTTCGCAATTTGGTAACAAATGAACATTGAAAACGTATAATTATGACAAGTTAGACCTTCCGTTTGCTTATCTGCATTCTGCTATTTCTGTCCTGCTCTTTTATTCGTTTCAAGTATCTTTTTTTTTTACCTTCTTCTACATCGTTCTTTAAAGTGTTTAATTAAGGAGGAGAATTGTCCAATAGCCTTTGAAGGCTACCAATATTTCCATATGACAAAGGAAACACATTTTTAATCCTTTGAACCTACAAACAAGATCCGACTCCATTTGAAAGGAAAATGGAAAAATCCTGTTCAGAATCTGAAAATTAGACAAGGTCATTCTGTGAACATTGCTTGGGTCATTCAAGGTATAGCTGCAGGAGCTGGTTCAAATATTAGCAACTCTAGCACAAATGATTACTGGCCCCTTCGATTTTTAAAATTGTGTCATGCTCCCATCATATATTTTTCCTAAGTTGTCTTTGTCCTCCAAATTGAGGACAGAGCAATTGAGGTTTTCAGGGCACCAAGTTCCAAGCCAAACCCAGAACGCCACCCTTGAGTCGATTACTCAGCTCCTTCCCAACCAAAGAAAATATAATTTATCCCAGAGGAAAAATTCACATACAAAACATAAATTTACAAGTCAGGGTCCGTCCAAGATCCTGTCCTATTTCGTTCCTCCTTGTGGAATGCTTCCCAAATATTGGTTTAGGGCTGGGGAGAAATTAATGATTAATACCGAAGTGCTCTTGTTCTTTTGAACAGTTGGGTTTTAAAGAGGGGGAATGGGGAGAGAAATGCTTTTTCAGGAGAAACACCATATGCATATTTCATGAAATAATTTCCCTGTCTAGTTAATTGTGAGCTTTCTTTCCTAGTCTCTGAGATGCTAACTGCTCCTCATTAAGTGATTTGAGCTGACGAACAGGGAGGTGACTATAAAAGTGCTCTCTTATTTTTAGTTTTTTAAAAAAATAATTCCAACTTTCCTTGGCTTCAGCGCCTGGAGCTCAGAGGTGTTCAGGGCTACAGTATTATAAAAAGTTCCACTGCTTTCAGGGATGACCCTAACAGAAAATAAATCTCTAAAAACCAAAGGTCTAGGTCCGTGTCACACTTCTCGTTCACCCATATGCATTACCTCTTCCCCGAGTGAGGCGTCAATGCTGCTAACATTGGATGGTCTTGCTTTGACAATATATGAAGATGCAGCCATTTTCTCTTTAACCTGTGTGTTACTTTTAGAGTTAGAATTAGATGATGCTGGGGGGGAGGGGGAAGAATGTGTATGGGAATTAGTTAGACATAACAATATCGCAGTAGAGTATTCTTCAAGATTATTTGAAATAAGAGATGATAAGAAATGGCGGGTTATAGAACTGGAGGGAAGGTTTGCATTTCAAACTAATTGGAGAATCTGATTTATGACTGTTAATTGGAGGAGGGAATTGTGCTTTGATACTATGTCTTTAGGGGAGGGGAATTCAAATTTTGGCTTCGACCATGTACGTGCCGATGCCATGTTATTTGAATAAAGATTCTTTAAGGTAAACAATGCCTCAAAGTTCTTTGAAGAGTAACATCTGTCGGAACCATGACATCAGGTTTCGTTGACTTCAACAGTTGCGTGTTTTCACAGCTCCTCCTAGTTTGCACTTAAAAGCCTAAAGGAGCAGCTTAAAGTAAGAAAATTGCAGATTTTTCTGGTGTTGGACTGTGATCTTGGGAGCTATGCTGTAAAAGGGTCAGGATAAAGCTACATTTGGTCTAAGTTTAATGCCCAGGTAAATTTAATTAAATCTTATTCTCTTCAAGGCAATGAATAGGACTACTCCCTAAGTGTTTCAGAAGTCTGTCTCCTTAAGTAATATTTTTCTTTTAGAATGTGACAAGGTTTGAATACAGTTGCCCAAGGATTTGGGGGCTCAAGTTGCATGCCCCTGTTTTAAACCATAAAATGTGAATATATAGGTATCCTGCAACCTATCAGCAACACTCCGCTAACTGCTTCAATTAAAAGCTGGTTGGTAAGTTGAGTCTTGAGGGCCCATTTAAAACAGGCAGCAAGAGTTGCGAATTCCGATCACAGTTGTGCCCACAGTCTCTCAGGAATTTTTGACGGTGTGAGTTTTCATAGATAACAGGGCTTTAAATGCAGTGTGCTGTAGATTTCCATGGTAGCAATGTGATGCAATCTGCTAAAACAGATCAAGGCATGAATACATCAACTTGAACAGAGGTAAAGAGTAAGGCTGTCAGTTTGCAAAGTAGAGATAAACTAATATGTCAATTCTGATTTTGCTTAGATTCTCCTTTTCCAGGTCTTGTTGATCTCCTTTCCATGTTACATTCAGAGCGATTTCTAAAACATCCCCATGAAAAATGTGTGTGTTCTCTTTACGGGCATTCGTCCCACCACTCTCATTTTTGCATAGCAGTTTCTCTAATGTATGCATTTGGCCCAGAATTCATCCTACACAATATAGTTGACATTTTGTTTTCAGCATTACATTTTTTTTTGTTCGTTTTCCCAGTGTACCCATTGGGATATATACATTCCTTGTTTGCTAAATTCAAAGACAGGCACATTTTCAAAGGACAAGTGTGTCATGTCTGTGCGTTGGTTCCAAAGTACAGAATTAAGCGTGCTTTCATTAAGATGCAAACTGAATGAATTTCACACCCGTTTCCAAATGCAACCTGTTCATTTTTGTCTTTTTTTTAAAAAATCAGCTCCTAACTACCAGACGGGCAGCGTAGTGGTTCATTGGTTAAGACACTGGGCTTATCGGCTGGAAGGCGAGTGGCCCAGTTTTGAAACCCGAGCGTCACGTGACGTGGTGAGCTCCTGTCCTCGCCCCAATTCCTGCCAACCCGGCAGATCGAAAGCATGCAAATGTGAGTAGGTAAATAGGTACCACTTCAGTGGGAGGGTCCCACGCTCCATGATGTCATGTTGGCCACATGACTGCGGAAAGGTCTTCGGACAATGCTGACCTTGAAACACAGATGAGACACATCCAGTAGTGGGATTCAAATATGGGAACAACCGGTTCTCTGTCTGGATGCCACTTCTGGAAGTCCATTCTGGGCTGAATATGGACACTGGACACACCCCTATAGTCAGCAATGACTAGCCGAGTAAAATCTGCAGGGACTCCTTTACTNTGGCTGTTAACCAGAACTGCTCTTAGGGTCAAATTCCTGAAATTACATGTGCAGGACTTCTGAAATCCTTTCTAATTCTCAGACTGTATGAGTCCCACTGGCTATCTTCAGTACTGCTTTATCTTGATCCACTCATTGCCATCCAGCTAAGTGTTAAAAGTGCAGGGCAAATGTTTTCAAAAAGTTAAGCCGGATCTACAACAACTTCTTACAGTACTAAATACAATTCTTGGCAGAAGATGAATAGGATTGAAGCTCAGGGGGGGCTAAATATCCTCTTTGTTTGCGCTTCTGCTATGCAGAGGCAAACCAAGGTTGAAAAAACAACAAACCTGAGAATTTAATGCCATTTCCAAACTGGTCTGCTCCCTCCGTCATTGTAACTTTGGTCAGCACTTTCCTTGGAGACTTCCCTTGAAAGCTTTTCTTCCTGCAGTTTATCCTTTTCTGTTGTGCCCTCCATATTATGGGATGCTTTGCCTCCAGAGGTGTGTCTGAAATCCTCTTCATTAGCCTTCTGGAGGCCGATGAAGACTGATGTATCTGAGCAGACATTTAGATGTCGATGGGTGGATAATTCAGTGGGAACCTTTCTTTTCCTGGAGGTCTATTGTTTTACATGTATGTTTTGTGTAAACTGTCAATTGTCAATTTGAGGGAGGGAGGAAAGGAGGAAAGGAAGAGGGAGGGAAGTAAGTAAGTTATTATTCCATTACTTATGAATTGACTTTGTTGCTGTTGTTTTCAAAGATCTCCGGACAAGCAAATTCTTCTGTCAAACACATTTTCATTTGCATTAGCGTGAAATATATTGGCAGTGCAGAACCTTGATCCAAAGTGCTATTGTACCACTCAGCTTGTTTTGAAAATCCAAAGCGTGCCGGGTGCCAAGCGGGAGATATTGCACTGGGTTAAGATCGAAGTTTAACCCTAATTTATCCTCACTGCAATAATGAAGATAAAATTGTTTTCAGACTATCCCAATTGATTAATGGAAGGCGAGTCAAAGAACAATGGTGGGTAGAATAATGGTGTACTGACAAAGTTTTTAAAACATTCTGATTATATTATAAAGATTTCTCTGCTGCACCCCAGAAAGAGAGAAAATTTCACCAAACATGTCTGACAGCCCGCTAGAAAAACAGCTAATTTAGTGCCATAAAAACGGCATTAAAAGCACATTAAAATTCCATAAAAATTAATAAAAGCAGCAAAATATGACAAAGTAATAAACACAGAAGGAGCAAAAATTAACGGGTGATAAAGCACCGTCCAAAACCAAGGAAAACAACAATTTTAGGACACCTCAAGAAAAAAAATCAAGAAATGGTCACATAGAGGGAAGTGTTATTCTTCTTTAAACATCAGTGTGCAGGGAGGTTTAGCACATTCAATCATCTGCAATCTGTAATGTTACAATCCAGTTTCCCCTGGCCCCAGTTTCTTGATTGACAGTCCTCTGTTTGAAGGCATTTTTCATCCAGTTTAGTCTACTTTAAATGTTAAGAAGAACCAATAAAAAAAAAGTTTAAGCAGGCATTTCTGTCTCTTTGCAATGCTAATTTGCATTGTTTCTACTCCCTGTATTAGATAAGTCATTTTGAAAGTTATTTATTTTATATGTATCAGGAGAGAGAGAGAGAGAGAGAGAGAGAGAGAGAGAGAGAGAGAGAGAGAGAGAGAGAGAGAGAGA
This sequence comes from Protobothrops mucrosquamatus, assembly GCF_001527695.2. NCBI lineage: Eukaryota > Metazoa > Chordata > Lepidosauria > Squamata > Viperidae > Protobothrops > Protobothrops mucrosquamatus. The sequence continues at coordinate 24,579 of NW_015387695.1, forward strand.
GAGAGAGAGAGAGAGAGAGAGAGAGAGAGAGAGGATTGAAATGATAGAAGATAGAGATTGGATAGATATGTGGGAAGAATCCAGAGGAAGAAATATTTTGGGAAATATTAAAAAGGCAGAATATATTTCTCCAAAAGGAATAATGGAGAAGATCTTTAAAAGGCAGAAACTTCTCCCTTCCCCCAGCCAGAAAATTCAGCAGAAACCAGCTTTTAGAAATGCAGATGTAATAATCCATTCAGGAAGGTTGGGGCTAGGAACCTAGACTCTGAGATTAGGAAGACAAAAACACTTATAATCGATATATCCCACCCAAACTCATGACCTTTGGGGACACAATAGGATTAACCCACCAATACCAAAAGGAAACACTCAGACTCAGGTCAAAATACAAAGCCTCAAACAGGAACAGGAAACAACCTCAAAAGCCCCAGAAGCTGTAAAAACCCATCACTCCCAGGTACATGTGGTCAGCTTTCCCAGAACCATCTTTCTGTCTGGCTCTCCTCAATAAACTGCAACCTTCTTTCTAAAGCAGTCTCCACTTTATTTATTCCCAGCTTGGACTGGACCCTGATGAAGATTTTTCTTTCTACAGAGATATAGAGATGATAGCTAGATAGAGGAGAGAGAGAGATTACAGTTTTTAAGTAAGCTATTATATTTCATGCTTATGGGAGATGCATTATAGTCCCTGTGTGTCTGTGTACAATATATTCCCTACTTTTTAGTCCATGAAAGATCACTCACTTTTGTCAAAACCAATTTTGACTTTTCTTTTTCTTTATAAGTAGTAAGAATATTCCCACTGCCATAATGGTATTCAAACATATGGTAATATATGAATGAATCAGCAATCTCATGTAACAAAGCCTTTGGATAGCAAGCTATGCTTTTCTCAAATCCAAATATTGTCTACAATTATATGCGCCCTATAGGTGGATGTGCCAGAGAAGAAAGGAACCAAAAGCAATGATAAACAGAGCTTAGTAGACCTAGTCTCTTTCTTTGGTCCTAATCATTTAAGATTTTCCATCATTAGAAATCACTCTTTGGTGAGAATAACTCTTCCATATCTCAGAACAGGCCTCTGCCCGAACTGTTTGCCCTGAATGAAATGTGTCATTTTAAAATGTATTTAGGTAATTGAAGAGGAGTCCTCAAGTGGTGAGAGTAGACCAAACCAGCTAAGCAAGAAGAAAAAGAAAGAAAAAAACACATTCTGGAGGAAAAAAATATCTTAATAATCCAGGAAAGTTCAGAAAGTTCTTCTCAAGTTAGCTATGCCAAAAATTGGAGACAGAATTAATTGGCAAGGAATTTTAGGTGGAAATTTCAGTGGGATTTAAAAAAAAAAAAAAAAAAAGCACAGAACTGCAATCAACATCTCTGTTATTTATATATCATGTTTCTTGTCAAATATAGAATGGAAGTTTTTAAGTTCAGCTTAGACTGAAGTGATTTGCTATCTAGACTAAATGATTCCCATGACAACTTTAACTAAATGACAACTTTATGACAACTAAATGACAACTTTAAGATGTGTGGACTTCAATTCCCAGAATTCTGGGAGTTGAAATCCACACATCTTAAAGGCGTTGAGGTTGGGAAACACCGGTCTAACTGCCTTTCAAGGCCCAATCTTCCCTTTGGCCATTTTGTAGCCTCCATGGCTTCTCACATGTCCACTCAAACCCAAAGGAATCATTTGAAGACTACCATGTGGTTGAACAACTAATTAAGATTTTCTCCTCCTTCTGAAGAAATGCAGAGAACTCACCAATCCAGTTTCTCAGCCCACAAACCTGGTGAAGAACATTGAAAGATTATTGGAGCAGAGTTATTCACTTTTACAATCACCATGTTTGCTTAACATGCGTGGCAAAAAAGTCATAAAATTGAGACAGTTACATGACTGACCGTTTTACAACCATTATAACTTAACGACCATAATGGGCAAACTCCATTACGGTTGTAACTCAAGGACTACCTGTATATACTATCCTAACTTTTTGTTGCAACATTCAGGTTCCCTTAGGTCTCTTTTTCCTCTACTCAGTCTGCCGATTTTATCCCTCCCACCACCCCCATTTCCAGCTGACATTATTGCAAAATAGGAAAGGCATTTAGAATATGAGCATCCTTAAGATCTGCAGTGCAAAACTGGTC
>NW_015387695.1:28652-47131 GCF_001527695.2 Protobothrops mucrosquamatus
AAGAAGAAGAAGAAGAAGAAGAAGAAGAAGAAGAAGAAGAAGAAGAAGAAGAAGAAGAAGAAGAAGAAGAAGAAGAAGAAGAAGAAGAAGAAGAAGAAGAAGAAGAAGAGCATAAATGGGACATTTGCAAGGTAGAAAAACAAAGCTAGTGGCAAGGTAGCCATCCTATTTCTGACAAACTTGAAGCAAATACAAAAATCTGGTCTTACAATTTCACAACTTCTCCAGATTGCCTCTGAACTATAATATTAAATCTGCAGTAGAGTGCAGTGATTACCATTTTTGTTCTGGTTCTACCCATTCTTTTCATATTTTGTCACTTCGGGGGAAATAACTCCCCGAGTTCCATTTCAAGCACAGATGCAACCTCTTCACCAAAATATCTTACTCCCTTAACTGAACTGTGGGGTCCTTGGTGCTCTCTGATCTTGATTGTTGGGTAATCAACAATCAGGGCTAGATTGTTGGGTAAATTATCAAGACTAGAAAGGAATGGAGTTTGTGGAAAGGAGGAGGAGGAAGAAGAAGAAGAAGAATAGAAGGACTTGGTTATTTTCTTCCAGACATTTCATTACCCAACGAGATCATATCATCAGTCCTATAAGGGAGTGAGGTTTGCAGAAAAGAGGAGGAGGAGGTGGTGGTGGTGGTAGTGGAGGAGGAGGAGGACAACAACTGTGGGGTCTTTGGTGCGCTCTGATCTTGGCTGTTGACTTGCAGATGTTTCATTACCCAACTAGGTAACATCATCAGTGCTAGGATAGATGCTAGCACTGATTATATTACCTAGTCGCGTAAAGAAACATCTGCAAGAAAACAATCAAACTCAGAGAGCACCAAGAACTCCATGGACAGGAATGTGTAGATTTGCAGAGAGATGACTTGCCAATGGACCATATCTGGAGCACATTTGCTATCACACAATCTGCCCTTCTAGATTTCTGGGCACATTAGCCTGGGAAAACTTGCTTCTGATCCTTCTTCTGGAATTCTCCTGCTTTTGGATTGAATCCTGCAAGTCTGAAACTTTTCTAACACCAAACACTTTTATCTGTTGCTCAGCAGACTCTTCTTTGAGTTGGCTTTTGAAACCCAGCATGTAGCTGGGGGACTCTGTTTTGCCAAGACTTTGCAATCTTATCAAAACAGAGGGAGGTGGACTCTTCAGCTTTCTTCTTCTCACATTGGTGCAGTGTCTGCGCCAGGGCTGAAACAAACCGTGGAAATATTTCTAGCTTAGGGAGGTCCAAAGTATGACAGATGTGCTTGTCTGCACAGTCCACAACCTGGGAGAGAGGAAAGATTTGAAGAGGGTAGTAAAAATAGCAGCAAAATAGCCAGGCTGCTGATGCAGCCTGCATATTAAGATAACATTGATGATTGCTAAGATTATTTGGCATTTCAGAAAAATAAATGCATGGATAAAGCTCACAAGACACTTTCTCAGAGATAAAGTTCATAATCAGCAAATGCATGCCATGGCATTTTTAGCATCCCTAGGAAGCAAAGCCAATAGGAAGGATGCTGAAAACATCTGGAGGGTCCTAAGTTTCCTATCCTTGTTCTAGGTTTCAGTCTCACAGGAACTACCTTTGCTGGCTAAAAGTCAAATCTGGACTGAATCCAGGATTTGCTTTATATCATTAAAGCAGGGTTTTTTTCCCCAGAGAAAATACAAAACATGGAACTGAGCAGATTAAGGGAGTAGGAAGAGGACAAATATGATGGGTACTGCATCTTATTTCTGTTTTTTTAGCATCTGAGGGCCATAAAAAGTATGGTGTGTGATATCAAATAAAGGGCAGATCTCCCAAAATATGGGATCATACTCTTTCTCCCTCCCTCACTCCCTCCCTGCCTGCCTCCCTCTCTTCCCCATTCCCTTCCTTCCTTCCTTCCTTCCTTCCTTCCTTCCTTCCTTCCTTCCTTCCTTCCTTCCTTCCTTCCTTCCTTCCTTCCTTCTTCCTTCCCTTCCTCTTTCACATCTTTCTTTCTTTCTTTCTTTCTTTCCTTCCTTCCTTCCTTCCTTCCTCCCTCCCTCCCCTTCCCTTCCCTTCCCTTCCCTTCCTCTTACACATCTTCCTTCCTACCTACCTTCCTTCCTTCCTTCTTCCATAAATGCACACAGATCATCAAAGTGCTCTTATTTGATGGGCACTTTGGTGTGTGGGGGTCACATAGTAAGCGGCCATTCCTGGTGCAACAGGCCCAGCAGCACCCAATATCAGCCAAATTCTGCCATCATTCTGCCTGGAAAACAGAAAAAAAAGAAGCCATTTTGGCTTGTTTTCATAGCAACTTTGTTGTCAAAGCAAAAAATAGAGAGCTTAGCGTAATTAAAGACTGAACAGACAAAGGTGTTTGCTAAGGAACTGCTGAGCTGCTGAATCCACATGGGGCACAATTAACTGATAAGAGTAAACTAATTGTTATTCATATTAAATTAGAGCACAGGTGATTTGGAAAATCTATAGACCCTCCCATATGTTGGTGATTTTTGTTTTGTTTTTGCTTTGTTTTGTTTAATTTTTACCTTTTTCCCATGGCAGACTGCAGCTCTCTACAAGCTACATTCCAGAATTCAGGTTATAAAACTGGGCATCATTATTCCTTGAATTATTGACATTATTTCTTGAATAATGGTGTTGGAAAAAAATTGTAAACCAAGTGTAAGAGGATTTAATCTCTCATTATTGCATATAAGTTGTCTTACTATTAACTACTGGGAATTGTTGGGGTTATGGGGAAAGTTGCTTGCATTAACATCAGTTGCAGAGGTGCAGCTTAAGGGAAATGTTTTACGTGTAAAGGTACTAAGATCATTTTCAGAGAGATACAGGAAACCTTCTGAGGATGTGGAGATATTGAAGGAAGAACTGGGAAGCGGCTTGTTCCTTTTCTATTTGGGAGGGGAGAGCTAAAGATCAGAATTTAGAAGGTTCTCCTATCCCAACCCTCCCTAACATTAAACCATAGTCTGCTCTCTGCAGCTAATTGACTCTTCCTGGACTTCTGAATGTCAAGGAATGTCAGCACGTTCTCAGGATTTAGTCTCTGATGAGAAGCAACAGTAAATAAACAGTCCAGTGCAGAACTGGCAAAAACTGAAGAGCTTGGGTGAGTTGTTCTTTTTTTAATCCTCTATAGTTCTTAATCGAATTTTGTTAAAAACATATATTTAGGTATTCGTGATCCGCTCCACTCAAGGCCACTTTAAGCAGTGTTTGAAAGCCATAGCTACAATCGATGCGACAATCAATCATTTTCTACAATCAATGGGAGGCTCTGCTCCCAGTTTTTCATGCCCTTAAGACCTCCCCTATGGACTATTCTAAGGTACTCTACATGGGGCTGCCCGTGTAGCTGCAATTGGTGCAAAATGTGGCATGGCAAGAGGGCATAAATAGCACCTATGCTCCATGAGCTGCGTTGCTTACCCATGTGCTCCCAGGTCCAATACAAAGTGCTGGTTGTAACAGCCTGCCACAACATAGAGCCAGGTCGTCTGAGGGACCTCTTCTTTCTGAGGACATCTACCTGTCCAGCAGAAAAGGTGTGTTGCTGGTCCTGCCTGACCTTCTAGAACAGGTAAGTTTTTATAACCCTCTGGAAGCTCAGGAGATTGAGAAGTGTCTTGGATGTTGGGCAGCGTATCAATTTATGATGGTTGGTCACCCAGTCAAATCAGATGTTTCGACTGGATTTGGCATGAGAGTGGAGATTCATTCTCCGAGCTGGTGCATTGGTTTCCGAACATTGCATTACCAGGCTAGGTAACATCTTCAGTGGAGTTTAGGGGATCCCCTAAAGTCCACTGAAGATGTTACCTAACCCGGTAACGAGACTTTCAGAAACCAACTCACAAGTTTGGAGAACGAACTTCCACTCTCATCCTACACCCGAGCTACAGATATTTGCCGCTATGGATCTGGCATTTTTATCCACCAGTTAAGTTCTTCTCAAGGACCTGGGATAGATCAGATGTTATTATTATTATTATCCACACAGCAATGTGAAATCACAGCTGCCAATTCTTTAGCTGGTGTTGGCCTTCATTCCAATCAAGTTCTTCCCAAGAGGCTAGGATGTCGCAATGTATCACTGTAGGCTATGCGTGGATCCAAGCAATATGGTCTTTTATAGTGGACAGATGGAAATGTTGTCAATGCGCAGATTTTCTAAGTACCATCCAAGATTTTTGGGGATGGCACCCAGTGTGCAGATGACATTAAGATTATTGTTGTTATCCTTGCTTTGCTCTTTCTACTTTTGCCCCCCTCTTGTCACACCTGCTGATAGGGGGAAGACCTTGGGCAGAGTGTCCTCCTTTTCCAAATCAAGCCCATGACTTTTCGTCACTGCCTGATCCATTCATTTTTGTACATGCTGATTGAATCACAGGTGGAGATCTGCACACACACAAAAAAACAACCCACATCCCATAAGTCTGTAAGAAGAGGCCAGCGGAGGTAGGTCAAAGGATCAACTAATCTAGGCAGGCTATTATGTCTCTCTGCCAACATCTGCAGTCTGTTTCACAGAAAAAGAAAACTCCAGAGAAACCACATAGCAAATTCGAACACAGCCTTGCTATCTATCTATTACAACCTGGATAATCAATCTTCCCCCTTTTTTCCCCCTAAAATAAGATTGGTTGCCTTGGTCCATCAACAAGATTGTAGCTCAAAAATCTTTGAGCGTGGCCTCAGGAAAAACATCGATTCCGGCTAAACTACTTAATGCATTTATTATGCATGGAAGGCTACCGGCTCACAGTTACCTTTATCCATTCGGGGCTAATGATCTATGGCTACCTGAGCAAATTCTGGCAAACGTCTGCAAACAAGGAGTTGACTAAGTCACGGAAAGCCAGCCGGAGTGATTCAGTAACCGCTGGACACGCCATCCACAGCCATCGCTTCTCTCTGATCACTACCTTGGCTAAAGGCCAGGATGGAGATTGTTTGGGGACTAAAGTCTCCTGGTGAGCAGTAAATCACATGCCTTTATAAAGTGTCCTCAGTAGGATTTTATTTCAGTGCCAAGAAAGACTCACCAAATAAACCCACAAGCAAAAGAAAAAAGAAAAGAAAACAATAGTCTATCTTAGTCTGTGGTGTGCTATAGCAAAAAAAAAATGTGTAACCTACAGGTATGTTGTTTTCTCGACTAGAAGGCTTCAGGCATGTTATACTAATCAAGTGCCAAGCAAAGGGAGACTAACGAGGTTGTTCGTGCCAAAAATTGGAATGTCAGAAGGAAAAACAAAACAAAACTATCAAGTCAGAACACCTGTTTTGCACATAGAAGTAGCTCCCGTGGAGCTATACCCAGGACCCCCGGAAAGGATCATCCTAGAGTAAAATGGTCCAAAGGTTTGAAGACCACTTGCTATATTTCTGGTGGGTCCATTTGTCATGTATGGGGAGATACATTTGTGGGATAGCTTCAATCACATCACACCACCTCCATCCATCTGGGCCAGTTGAGGTCAACAGGAGTTTATAAAGAAAAAAAAACATATTTTAATCTTAGAGGTTGTGTTTTCTGGGCAAAGGGACTAATGGTGATAGAGTAATAAAGGGATATGTGCAGGAGAGAAAAAGAGGTGTTGTGGATGCTTCTCTTCACTTTTTAGAGCAGAAGACCTTCTGGAACATTTCTGAAGTCAAGAAGCCACCTAGAGCTCTGGTTTCACCTCCCTACAGAAGATGTCTATCTTGACTCCATTTTCTCATTGGAATATGCTCTTGTTGACCCAGACTTAGTTTTGGAGAGAATCTTGCATGGCATCCGCGCCCCTGAAAAGACTGCACCCCATTTTGTAACAAGGCCATGCTCTATGACCAGTTATTTCTGTAGATGGAAAACACAGAAATACTGTAGATGCGTCTGCATGTCAGAGTCAATGCTCAAACCCAAAGCAGATGGCTAGTAGTACAAGCCAACTCTCTGCTCTTAAAACCCTCCACTGCTTGGGACAGCTCTGTGGACCCTCTTCCTCTTTTCTTTCCACGGTCCTACAACTTGGAGAATCTCCATAAACTTCTTCCCTAACTTGTGCTCCACTTTCACCACTTATAAAGCTACTCTTCAGCTCCATCTTCTGGTTCCCAGATTCGAGTATGGAAGGCAAAATAGGTGGACTCAAAACCAACAAATTATTGTCCTAACCACCACAAACAGGAAGAGGTTGTTCTGGAAGAGCTGTCAATGACACCATTGACATGGGGGATCAGCATTAAGAAAAAAGACCATCCTTTTATCTGAAAAGCGGAGTTGAAAGTTTGAAAAAATCCTCAAAGGGGTATTATCTATGAACTTCCAACAATCCTTACTCAAACCCAGTGGAAGAAGAGGGTTGGGTTTCCCCATCTTGCTGCCATCTGGACCTTTACAGCCCAGATATGGTAGCCTTAGCCCTTAATAATCGTACTAACTAACCCATCCTTGCTACGGACTGGAGTGATCAGGCCCAGTGCAAGAACAGGAACAAACATTAGGCAGGATTTCTGCCAGGAGAATAATGACCTCTGGCTAAAAATGAAGAATGGAAGTTCAAATGCTTCTAAAGAGCTTCGAACGAGTTGACGTCTGAAGCTTCAACCATGCCAGCTAGACTAGAGGATTTGCCAGCCATGAACTTTGCTAGCTAGGGGGAATTTTCCAAGCTGGCCTCCAACCTCATGCTTCCTCCTGTTCCCAAGCCCAGGATCCCCCCCACACACACACACCCCTTCCTCTCTTGTGCCTAGTTGCCACTGCTGTACTTGTTCGTGGGGATTTGGGTGTTAGCATCTCCTGCCGACGCCAGCGGCATTAAGGTCAGCGGGAGATGCTATGACAAATCGGCCAGCAGAAACCAATTTGGCGAGGGGACCTCAGGGAGGCTGGCGGGGTTGGTCTTCCCTTCGCTGGGAGAAGTGCCCCCCCTGCTTAAGTGCAATAAATTGGTACAGGCCATTATCAGCATCGGGAGGAGTCCTCCTCTTACTCTCCAAGGGGGTGGGGGCCAGCGGGGCTTAAGGAGAGCAAAGCCCATCAGACACAAATGTGAAGCTAGACTCTGCCTCTTTTCCCCGCTCCCACCCACTGCCCTTTCCCCCCCCCCTCCCTTCCTCGTTCAATCTCTCTTCCTCTCCTCCGGGTTCTCTTCCTCGTTCCTTCCTTCTTTCCCTTCTCTTCGAAGCCGCTCTTATTTTTATTTTTTTTTATTTTTTTTCCCCCTCTCCCCTTCCGAGGCAAGTCAGCGCCAAGCCGAGGGTCTTTGCCAGAAGACGACGGAGCGCGCAGAAAGAGGAGAGGAACGCTTGTGCCGCGATATATTTATTTTAATAAACCCCCCCCCCTCTTTATCGTTGCTCGGAGGACGGAAGGGAAACGGAGGGGAGATTGCTTGGATATATTTATTTTTTTTTCCTCCCCCCCCTCTTCCGAAAAAAAATAAAATAAAATAAAAATAATAAGGCAAGCAAGCAATGGGAAGCAGCAGTTTGGAAGCACCTCGTGCAAGGCGATGTTTTGAATCGTGCCTCTGTTTTCAAGGATTAAAGGATGAATAGGCACGGCTGCGATGAAGAGAGAAGGCGATTCAAGCTCCCCGAATAAGGTACCTCTCTCTTTCCCTCCTCTCCCCCCCCCCCTCAACCCTCTCCCCCCCCCCTAATTTCTTTTGCAGAACTAGACACAGATCCTTTATGCTCCGGGAATCAGTTTCTGTGGGGGGAGAGAGGCAGGAGCAGAGAATGGGCTGGTCTTAGGTTGAAAAGATGCGGTGGATTCTTGGGGGGAGAGGGCAAGGGGCTTTGGGGCGCTGCTGTTGAGCTCTCGGAGCTATTGAGGAGTTGCTAGAGAAGGTGGGGATGAAGTCCACGGGGTCTTCATTGTTGAGTTGAAAGCCTTTCCCTGGCTGGCCCCCCTTGTAACCAGACCGAATATCCTCCCCCCCCCCTTCTCCATCCTCTCTCTCTCCCTTCGACTTGGGTGTTCTTTCCCTTTGACCACACCACGTTGCCAGTCTTCCTTCTCTGCCCCCCCCTCCCGCCCCGAATGGTCTCGTGGTGGACAACCGTTACAGACGTGCCACGGACAAAGCACTGCAGCCTTCTGACACCCCACCCCCCACCCCGCCACGCACCCGCGCGGCACACACAAACCCACGTCAATACAGGCATGGAATTCTCCATGGCAAGGAAGAGAGGGGTTGGTTCCCCCCCCCTTGGGTTTGTTCCTTGGGGGTGGGAGGTGAAGGAAGGTTTCCTTCATTCATTTCTCTTCTTGGTCTTGCCACCTTCTTCCGGCTCTCTCACCAACTTCTGGACCAATTTAAAGGGGAAGCTAATATCTTCGGAAAGAGGAGAGTGGGAGAATGGGAAGCAAAAAGTCTTATTTGGGGGGGGGGGGTTGGGAAGGTATGGGAAGGGACATCTTTCTCCTGCCGCAAATAATACTTTTGTGGTTGAGTCTCTATTAGGGATTGGTTTTCTCCTGGAATCTGGGTCTCAGAAAGAGAGGATCACTTGACCAGAAAGATTAATGGGGAGCATTTGATTCCGAGCCAAATGAATGAATGATCAAGTCTCATTTATTCATGAAGCTTTAGCCATCCAGGTCCTGTAGTAGGCCGATGTGTCTGAGGTCTCTCAAACCAATGGAATAGCCAAGTTCCTCTATGCGTGCATTCATGTGTTGGGCAGGAAAACTCAACCCCTTGACTTCTGGAGGAATAAAAGATTTAATTTTTCAGTTCAGGAGATGCCACAGCTGAGACTATCACCTTGGGGGAACCAATCCCCAACTGACAGTATCCACCCTGGGAATGAATGGAGAGACATTTGCCTCTGGATCCCTATTTACTTGCACTTTCCTAAGCTGTCAGTCACGGGAAGATATCAAAACAGCCAAATCCAAGGCACTAAATGTGCTTTTGGAAGAACTTCCGTATCATTTGGATAATCCGGTCAGGGGAAATGCAGTGAAATTATACGTGGACATCTGGGCTGTAATGGAATTTGGTAGGATTAGGATTTTAGCACATGTTTGGGGCTGTTCATGCCAAAGGATGCCAGTTCAATCTGTGGCATTTTCAGAGGGAGCCCTAACACACACACACACACACACACACACACACACACACACAGAGGAAATTGATTGGAACTCAAGTAAGGAAGACCACCTTGAGTTAGATAGTCTAAGTTCTGATTCAATCCTTAACGTTTCCTTTTCTTTGAAAGAAGGAGAAGCTTTGTTTTTCTTAGAATTGAATCCATCCAATAAGTAACATCTTAATCACATTGCTTTATAAAGACGGGTAGATATAAAATCAATAAGTGTTACTGTCTTTTATTGGACTGGCTCAGACAAGAAGAATAGCAGAGAGGCTTGTTCATTGTCCAAGGTATTCATTAGATGAAATCTTGGTTGCTCACAGTCAAGACAATGAAAAACGTCGATTTCTGGAGACCAGCAATGATGTAGATAAATGAGCTGAAGGTGGAGGTCCTAAATGGTACAGAGGGCATATAAGTATCTGGAAACCTAAGCAACAAATCTTGCAAAAAAAAAAAATCAATTGGTCTTCCCAGGCCCGACATCTAGAGAGAAGCACCAGCATCCCCAACTTTATGTTTGGGGTATTTTCAAATATAAATCTATGTTCTTAAATGTGGACTCAATCAATGACACATATGTATTTTGGGCTACAGTATCACTGCCCAAGTTCAAAATCCCTGGAACAAACCAATGGAGTGTGACTCTGATTGTCAAGATTTCACAATGCAAGCAAAGGCAACAGCTATGCAATCCTTCTGATGGATAGCATTGCGTACTTTGGGGGGGACAGGATTTCTGAATTGCAAAGGGGGGGGTAAATGCTTGAAAAGGAGAGGCGGAAGGCAGACTAGTTGAGGGTGGGTGTGCTACTGAAACTCTCACAATGGCTGCATGCTTTGGACCCCGGCCAAATTACAGCATCTCCTAAAAATAGGAATACTTCTAATTAAACGCTTCCAGCCTGTCCAGCATAACCAAGAAGTTTTCCAAAGGTTTCTGATCCAGAGTATTTCTGGATGGCAATTGGGGCAGATCAATCAGTCTGTGATCTCTAGTACATAGTCTCAGCCACTAACTTTTGGGTTGGGATTGTTCCTACTACCTTTTGTAGATAAAACCATTTGGGAAGCAGCTATGAAACACCAGCCTTGGTGCTTCAACTGTCTGTTGGGCATGACTTAGTGTGACTGGGTTTTGCTGATAGAACTTGAGACACAGCAGTTTTCCCCTGCAAGCTTAGTTCCTTCAGATGAGTTGGATTTTAGATATCTTTTTTTTTTTTCAAATATAAATTTTTTATTATTTTCAACATAAAAAAAAGCACATCACAGATACATCACAATGTAAAAACCCCTACCCCCCACCCCCCACCCGGACTTCCCAAACCTAATCCCAGGATACTATTCAACTAAAAGTAAACTAGTATTAATATCCCTAACTCCACAAAGTATTATTCTACATAAGTAGGTGAAATATATATATANGGCACTAAATGTGCTTTTGGAAGAACTTCCGTATCATTTGGATAATCCGGTCAGGGGAAATGCAGTGAAATTATACGTGGACATCTGGGCTGTAATGGAATTTGGTAGGATTAGGATTTTAGCACATGTTTGGGGCTGTTCATGCCAAAGGATGCCAGTTCAATCTGTGGCATTTTCAGAGGGAGCCCTAACACACACATACACACACACACACACACACACACACACACACACACACACAGAGGAAATTGATTGGAACTCAAGTAAGGAAGACCACCTTGAGTTAGATAGTCTAAGTTCTGATTCAATCCTTAACGTTTCCTTTTCTTTGAAAGAAGGAGAAGCTTTGTTTTTCTTAGAATTGAATCCATCCAATAAGTAACATCTTAATCACATTGCTTTATAAAGACGGGTAGATATAAAATCAATAAGTGTTACTGTCTTTTATTGGACTGGCTCAGACAAGAAGAATAGCAGAGAGGCTTGTTCATTGTCCAAGGTATTCATTAGATGAGATCTTGGTTGCTCACAGTCAAGACAATGAAAAACGTCGATTTCTGGAGACCAGCAATGATGTAGATAAATGAGCTGAAGGTGGAGGTCCTAAATGGTACAGAGGGCATATAAGTATCTGGAAACCTAAGCAACAAATCTTGCAAAAAAAAAAAATCAATTGGTCTTCCCAGGCCCGACATCTAGAGAGAAGCACCAGCATCCCCAACTTTATGTTTGGGGTATTTTCAAATATAAATCTATGTTCTTAAATGTGGACTCAATCAATGACACATATGTATTTTGGGCTACAGTATCACTGCCCAAGTTCAAAATCCCTGGAACAAACCAATGGAGTGTGACTCTGTCAAGATTTCACAATGCAAGCAAAGGCAACAGCTATGCAATCCTTCTGATGGATAGCATTGCGTACTTTGGGGGGGACAGGATTTCTGAATTGCAAAGGGGGGGTAAATGCTTGAAAAGGAGAGGCGGAAGGCAGACTAGTTGAGGGTGGGTGTGCTACTGAAACTCTCACAATGGCTGCATGCTTTGGACCCCGGCCAAATTACAGCATCTCCTAAAAATAGGAATACTTCTAATTAAACGCTTCCAGCCTGTCCAGCATAACCAAGAAGTTTTCCAAAGGTTTCTGATCCAGAGTATTTCTGGATGGCAATTGGGGCAGATCAATCAGTCTGTGATCTCTAGTACATAGTCTCAGCCACTAACTTTTGGGTTGGGATTGTTTCTACTACCTTTTGTAGATAAAACCATTTGGGAAGCAGCTATGAAACACCAGCCTTGGTGCTTCAACTGTCTGTTGGGCATGACTTAGTGTGACTGGGTTTTGCTGATAGAACTTGAGACACAGCAGTTTTCCCCTGCAAGCTTAGTTCCTTCAGATGAGTTGGATTTTAGATATCTTGATGTGGCTATCTTGGATGAGGAACCAAGGACTTTGGGATAGGGAGCCTGCTAGAAGTCAAGGTTAATATATGAGATTGTATAATACAGCAAGATACAGTAGCCCTAGTTTGTTCTTTGCCATGGTTCAGTCCCCCAGCTGGACGTCTTTGATCTGAAATTTACTGTATCCTGCTTTATGTAATTTCTGCCACCTGACCCACACCTCCTCCTCCATCTTTTGTGTAACAACTCTGAAGGTTCATTGTGGATTGTTTGGGAGGGAATACATGTCATAAAATTCAGCTTCTATCAACAAAACTTAAAAAGGACCGAAATTGTCATGAGATTTGATAGAATATCAAGCTGAACAGGCCAGTTCCCATTTAGGATGAACTATATGGAGATTCTGAGGGAAGTAATCCTTTCTTAAAAAGAAAACATGGAATTAACAACTTATCTTAGAGTGGTTTCGGATACTGCGTAAGTCGCAAAAAAAATCACCACACAAGGTTATAGAATCTTACTTGGAAAATTCTGTAGAATTCTGAGGGAAAGATAATAGCTTTGCACATGGGATTTTTCACACCACAGGGAATTTTAAAAAAAAAATGGAAGAAAACCTGTTTTGTAAAATGAAAATAGATTTTAAAACAATGAACGGACTTCGATGATTTTCATATTAATCTTCAGCAGCTAACATATAAAAACAACAACAGCTCTTTCTTTGGGTGGCAGCCCCAAAGAAATTTCTAGAAGGCTGAACCCAGCAGGTGATCTGTTGGTTCCCAGATCTTGAAACATTGAAAATTTCCCACAACCCTGTAAAGAAAAATGTTGATTTGTCATTATTTAATGGTGCCTGCAAACCTAACATCTCAGGTAACCATCTCCGTGTCATGGTTCCGAAAAGAAGCAGTCTTGACACTCCATTTAGCTGAGAACAAGCTCAGCCTCATGGAAGAGTTGAATGGTTGGTCAAGAGCTCAAGCAAATCAGCTTCCTTTTGAGGATTAGGAATCTGGTCATCTGAAGATCCACAAGCAGTTAAGCCTATAGAATTAATTTACCATTTCAATTCCTGCAGAGAGAAAAAAAACCCTATTATTTTAAGTAGAGGATGGTAATCATAGTGAAGCCATCCAAGTAAAATGCAATGTTTTTTTTGGAAAAGGAGCTGACCTAAACTTCACTTTTGTTGTTGTTCAATTGCTAAGTCATGTCCAATTCTTTGCAATCCTATGGACCATAGCACACCAGCCCCCCACCCCACCCCGTCTTCCACTGTCTCTTGGTATTTACCCAAATTCATGTTTATTGCATTGCTGACACTAGCTATCTCATCATGAGAGAGAGAGAGAGAGAGAGAGAGAGAGACAGACAGACAGACAGACAGACAGACAGACAGACAGACAGACAGACAGACAGACAGACAGACAGACAGACAGACAGACAGACAGACAGACAGACAGACATATGCACACAAACAAACATTCACCAAAGTTTCTCTCAAGGTCACATCCACTAGATCTATGCTAGGATTTATAGACCATGGCAGCTTGAAGGATTCCAACAGTTTGCCAAAGCTGATCCAGAGATTCTCAGCCAGATTCAGACAGAGACCGTCCTCCTCACTGCTATTCTATGGGAGACTGCCTCTGCAATTAGCCTGGTTAACCAATCGATCTTCCCTAATTTATTCCATCTCCTTTAAAATCTTTTAAACCAATTGGTAATCCCACCCAATTTAATATTGTTCAGGTCCAGCAGCGTCTTACAGAGTTAAAGAAAATCAAACTCTTAGGAGAGCCCAACCGTTAGGGACGCCGCCATATGTTTTGATTGCTGACATTTTCCTCCAGAAAGTAGAAGAAAGAGGAACAGGATTTTGGAGCAGAGGGAAGAGTCAAGACTTCTGTTCCAGGATCCTGTTTGCCTTTCTGTTCTCTCCTCAGTGATTTGTGACTTTCCATCCAGAAGCCCGGAATTGCTTCATCTCAGCCTTCAATTGAGTTTCAAGGAAATGAACCGTAACCTGGCGTAGAGCAGAAGAGCGATTAATTCTAAATGGATAAGAATCACATCTGTCTCCTTAAGCCGATAGGAAAGGGGTGAAGAGTCTACTCTGAGAATCAGCTAAATATTCACTTCTTTACACCGTAAACCAGGGTCACACTGGCTGGCTGGGGAATTCTGGGAGCTGAAGTCTACAGGTCTTAAAGTTGCCAAGGTTGGACACTCTTCTTATCAACTGAAGTTTTCATAGTCACGGGGAAAGGAAACCTTTCCTGATAGGAAACCTAGCTTCACAATCCCTGGAACTGGGTGAGATGGCTCTCTCTCTCTCTCTCTCTCTTTGGACTGGTCTACTTCAAACAACCAGTGGGGATTCCATGTTTAACATCCTGACATGAGTAGAACAATCCTCAAAAGCCAGTCAACACCACCCATCACAATTCTGCAAATCAGGGCCGGAGATTCCTGAGCATTTCATTTCTTGCAGGGGATTTTGATATTTTGCATCTCCTATTAGTTCTTATATCAGACTCCATAGGGGAGATCACTCTCCCCTCTTTTGCTTTTCTTCTAGTACAACCTAGTTAATAGTCTACATACACCTGCATTGGGAAGAAGCCCACAAATGCACAGGTTTTGTTGGCAACAGCCTGTATGCCTTTCTCCCTCAGTGGTCAATAAACTGTCTAAATTTCCTAATCTTTGCACACAGAAAGGAGGGAGTCAGATGTCTATCAAATCTCCTCTCTGATTGTCAGATGCAAACACAGGTGACTAGCGTGGTTAGCCAAGGGACTGCCTTTCTTTAAAGCAAACCCAACATTTGTCATGAAATGAAAAGGATTCCAAAACAACGCAAGCTGTAGCAGATGTTCCGTTGAAAATTGGCAACTCTCCCAAGTCTTCCTGAGTGATAGAGTCTGATAATGCAATTTGCATGGGCTGTCGATATCCAATGACTGGGCACCTGGAAAAAGCTGGCATGGATTTCCCTGGATGCTTGGAACCAGGCGGGAGGCATTGGGTCATTTCAGGTTACCGAGGGAAAAGATCTTGGAAGAAATCAGAAGCAGCAGGCAACTGAAAATAGAATCTCACAACTTTGGACTTTAATGCCAGCTGGAGTTGCATCATCAATCTTCCGGGAGATGCATGCAAAACTCACATACTCCAACAATCGAACTCCTACAAAGCAAGGATGAAAACACGGAGACGACCTCCAAATTTTGACGTGTTCCTCAGATCTTTCCCCAAAGCCCCTGCTCAGCGCTATATTTCAAAAGAGAGAAAGGCGACATTATGAAGGACACGGGGAGTGATTAATTTAACCCATATACTTTGGTTTGATTAAATCAAAAAGGGATTTAAATCCAGTTCGGTTTCATCCTCGTCCCACTTGGTTTTGAGGAGGGGGACCTGCCACACACTCTCAAAAGTCAAGTGTGTTTTTCCCCCTCCCTAGAAAAGAGTCCAAATATAGGGGAAATGTACCTTCTATCTCCAGCCAATTAAAATTGAGGTTCTAAAGGAAAGAAAGTATGGACCAGCCAGAGAATGCTGGCTGGGAATTCTAGCAAATGCAATCCAAACAGTTCTGGGAGGTCCAAGATAGAAAAGGCTGGGCTACTAGGATTTTGTATCTGGCTTCTGTCTTTTTAGATATCTTCCTGGTCAAGGGCAGATCCCTATCCTTGAAGGGGCTTCAGCAAGACTGTGTAGGTCGAGCGAATGGTTATAAGTGCATTGTGTAATATTTCAGGGTCCGTTCATCAGCCATATTTGTTCATTGAGAAAGAGGGTTGCGTGAACCCTGAAATCAAAATGGCCTGGCTTTTGTTTGTGTATCTCTGATGGCTTCCTCCAAGCATTGCATGCACAGTCAAGAAAGTCAAATGATGGACTCAGATGGCGTTGTTCAGCTCTCATTTTGGGAGGTGATTTAATTTTAATTCTAGGGGTTTTTTTTCAGTCATAAGAATATAATATGTAGAAACTGGGCTGTGATTTGCTAAGCTTCATGCAAGAAAGATGATTAAATTAATATATAGCATTTTTTTTCCACCTGGAGTTGTAAATATGAAAGCCCCCCCCCCAAAAAAGCTATGTGCATATTTTTCTTGTTCCACTTGTCCCAGCTGACTTTCATGCCTAAGGCAGGACTAGAACTCACCGTCTCCTGGTGATTGGCCCAAAGTCACCCAGCCATCTTTCATGCCTAAGGCAGGACTAGAACTCACCATCTCCTGGTTTCTAGCCCAATGCCTTAACCCCTGCACCAACCTGGTTGCTCCCCTCCCATCCAGAGGTGTAGGAATTGAAGGCAAAGATAGCATAAGGATGACCTTTCCTTGTCTACATTCCATTCCTAGAGTGATAGCCAGTTTTGATAAGCTTTCCTCATTCTGGAAATTTCTCTCCCGTCCTCACAATCCATCTGCAGTACAGGCAGGTATTTCCAGACGTCATTAATAAAAGTCTCTTACGCGTGCATGATTAATTTAATAATTCATTTGATATATCTGTGAGAGGATTAGCAATTCTGACTGGCTGTTGTTCGCCGTCCAGGTTGATAATCTTAGAGAGTGAAGTCTTTCTTCTCCTCCGCTTGTCAGGTGAAGCAACGGGAATTTAGTTGACGTGCCTGCCTGCAGTTGTCCATTTAACGATCCATGAAAACATACAGAAAAACATGAGAGTCCCCCTTGTAATTGAATGCAGGGCAACAAAACATCTTGTAAACCCGTGCAGTGCCGCACATTTGTAATTCAAGACCCGTTTGCGCAATTGGCACAACGGCCAGGGCAATGTTTTTCTTTTGATTGCAAAAGAAAAGGTGACGGCTCTGAGCTGGAAAGTTCAAATATTGCTTCTCCAACCAAAGCAATAAAATGTACCCAAACACAATATTAATTCCAAGGTTTGGTGTGGTTTTTTTGGTCCAGATGGACACAAGTTGTTGCTTATTTGGAGAAGCACTGAAAGGCCAATAGATGCAGAAGAAGAGCAGGCAAAGCTGGGGGGTGGGAAAGAGTTAAGCAAGTCAGCAGCCTAGAATTGTTATAAACAATCCAAGTCTAACCACTCTTGAATTTTGTTGACCCTTATCTGGCGCCAATTTAGTACTGAACTTTAATTGGCTAGATTCTCGTGCATAGACTTTAGCAGTTAATTTTCGTAACTGCAACTTCACATATGGTCCTGTTTCTCTGCTCCTGACACAACCCAGTTCAAGCTTGCCACACCTTTAAGGTGCTTAAAGATCCTGTATGTATCTTATGTGGTGTTCTAATGTACAGTAGTGGCCAAAATTGTGGAAACCTGTTGGGAAAAGTGTACAGTAGAAATGCCATCTTTGCTTAAGTTTCCACCAATTTTTCTTCTAATTTCTTTATAACTGTAGCCTTGTTCATTTATAATACTATTTTACATTGCTTTCTGGGCAACCAGTCAACTCTTTGCACCATTACTTTAATTTTATTACGTTTTACAAGCTCACTAAATGAAAGAATACACACAAAAAAACCAACCAACTTGATAGCGATCCCATAACACACTGACAAATGTCCTCTCAGCTTCAATACAGGACATCAGTAACTGAATCCTCCTGTAATCTGATTGGCTCATTGCTAAAACAAGATGACATCTGATTGGCTCTCCAAACACTCATGCTCAGTGGCTACAATCAGATGAAGGAAAGCTACCTGATATCAACCTAAGCAATAACTTTTTTCTGGTTATTTGGCTATAACTTTTCATAGAATAGAAATAATTGAACAAACTTTGTTCCGTTACATTCTTGATTAAATTATCTTTCTATTGATATATACTTTTATGGTACTACTCCAAAAAAAGTGGTGTTATTAGCCATCAAATCTCAAAAATACACTTTTCCCAAAAGGTTTCCACAATTTTGGCCACTACTGTAATGGTGTCTGGGAGAGACCTTGGGAGACCAAAGGAAGAGCACCTGGATGGACAACCAGTGTGGAAACATATCTCAGCCCAGAGAAGGAAAAGAGGTGTGAGAAACATTTCAGAGTTTAGTTTTCAAGCAAATAAGAGGAAAAGAAGGGAGGAATTCTTGCAGGATTCTGTTAACGTAACCTTATAATACAAATACAGTTAGTATTCCTGTTGAACCTTCTTTCTGGATTACCTTGCAGAGCTAAAAGGTGAAGAAGGGAATGAGATTTCATGTTTGGAAACAGTCTGACTCACGCTACAGAGCAGTATCTCCCAAACTTGTCAACTTTAAGCTGTGTGGACTTCAACTCCCAGAATTACCCAGCCAGCATGGAGAATTCTGGGAGTTGAAGTCCATACAGTTTAAAGTTGACAAGTTTGGGAGACACTCTTATAGATGGACATGAGGGCTGGTCAGAATCATGTCTTCTGACGTGAGGATCAGACCCCGAGCATTTAAATGTCTTCTTTAACCGGGCCGCTTTTGGGATTTTGTTCATTTTCCTTGCTACCAAATTGTGCCAGGCAGAAGGAGGATGTTAAGCCTTGGCTGTAACGGATGGTCTC
>NW_015387695.1:48061-49500 GCF_001527695.2 Protobothrops mucrosquamatus
CTCCTCCTCCTCCTCCTCCTCCTCCTCCTCCTCCTCCTCCTCCTTTATTTTTTGACTCCTAGCTCCAGGGAAGTCCTTGTCACATCCTTTATGCCAGAGGTCCTAGAAGGGGAATGCTAGTTTCATAGCCTTGCAGCTCAGTAGCCAGAGGGGAAAAAAACTGGGGTGAAATTGACCAGGGTTTTCTCTCTTCAGCACAAAGGGGAATCCTGGTTCTATTTCCTTGTTCCTTTCCATTTTGTATGGAGCAGAGCCGAGCACATTTTTGTCACTGCCGTCAAATTTGGCTAGGGCACAAAGACGAATCCAAACAAATTCTGACTCTGGATTGGCACTCGGAGAGCTTTTCCTGAGTAAATGTTCCAGCACCACAGAGAGATCCTCACATGACTGCACATCAAACATCAGCATGCCTGGCCTTTTCCCGCTGACAGCTTCCCAGCTTCCCAGTTTTCCTGCAGTGCCTACACGCAGCTGTATGAATTTTGTTCTTTTGTGACCTCTCATCGTTCTTCTTCCCTTCCCAAAGTAAGACAACGTGAAGAGCTGCAGCTAAGCCAAACCAAAAGTAACACAGGATTTTGGGGAGCTTGTGAGCAACCAGCCAAGGCTTCAGGCAAACTATTATTCAGGCACATTAAGTAGATGATAAGGTTGAGATTTGTGGGGTTATTAATTCATATCCATCATCACAACGGAGCTGTAAAATGAGCCATTAATATTGGAGCCTAAGAAAAGGGAATGCCACCAACTCATCAGCAAAAAGAATAGCAGGATTTTGGGATCCACCCAAAAGAAAACAGCAACTGAGGTTTTTTTTTTTTTTTTTACAATAACACCTTTTGCCAAGTTAAAGATTTACTGTAGAGATACTACGTGCTAAACTTGGCTAAGAATAGCTTGGTCCAAGCTATCAATTAGTCCATACTTCAGTGCATTATGCAGACTCAGAAAACAGATCCGTCATTGATCCATCAAATAAATTGTGGGAAGACAGCCATAATATATGAAAAGCGGTTGCAGGATTTGGGTTTGGCTAGTCTAGAGAAAAGAAAGAGTACGGGTGACATGATAGCAATATGTATCACCGCTGCTGCGCGAGCTGCATTGGCTGCCGGTGGCCTTCCGGGTGCGCTTCAAGGTGCTGACTATCATCTTTAAGGCGCTCCATGGCAGCGGACCAGGATACCTTCGAGACCGCCTTCTGCCACAGATTACCTCCCATCGGCCAGTACGCTCTCACAGGGTGGGTCTCCTCAGGGTGCCGTCGGCCAGACAGTGCCGGCTGGCGACCCCAAGGGGGAGGGCCTTCTCTGTGGGAGCTCCCACCCTCTGGAATGAGCTGCCCCCAGAGATCAGGGTGATCCCTGATCTCCCTTCCTTCCGCCGCGCCCTCAAGACATGGCTATTCCAACAAGCGGGACTGGCCTAGGGTAATT
>NW_015387695.1:49529-96249 GCF_001527695.2 Protobothrops mucrosquamatus
CTGGCCTAGGGTAATTTTTAAGAGGGGTTTTTAGAGGGGTTTTTAATTATATTTTAAATTAGACAAGTTAAATATTTCATTTTAATTAATTTTAAATTTTGTGATGTTATTGGTGTTTTTAATTGATTGTCAGCCGCCCTGAGTCCGCAAGGAGAAGGGCGGGATATAAATTCGAACAATAAATAAATAAATAAATATTCCAGTATTTGAGGGGCTGCCACAAAGAAGAGGGGGGGGGTCAACCTATTCTCCACAGCACCTGAAGGCAGGACAAGAAGCAACGGATGGAAACAAATCAAGGAAAGAAGCAACTTAGAGCTAAGGAGAAACTTCCTGACAATTAGAACAATTAACCAGTGGAACAGCTTGCCACAAGAAGTTGTATGTGCTTTATCATTGGAGATTTTTTAGAAAAGACTGGACAGCCATTTATCTGGAATGGTATAGGGCAGGGGTGGGCAACCGTGGCTATTTTATGACTCATGGACTTCAACTCCCAGAATTCTGAGCCAGCTGGCTCAGGAATTCTGGGAGTTGAAGTCCATGAGTCATAAAAGAGCTAAGGTTGCCTACCCTTGGTATAGTGTCTCCTGCTTGAGTAGGGGGTTGGACTAGAAGACCTCCAAGGTCCTGTCCATCTCTATGCTATTCTGTTTGTGCAGAAACAAAAGTTATTTGGAAACCCTCTCACTTCCCAATACCACAATCAATTGCATATGTCTCTCTATCATAGAGATGGATAAATCCATATTTTCCCCATTCCTCTAATGTTCAGTTGTTTCTATTATAGCTTTACATTGTTCCATTTCTGCATCTATAGCAAAAGGTTTCTTTGGAAAATTCAAATGAAAACTCACAGGCATTTACACATTTGTACAAGCAAGTTTCTACAGTACAAAGCTCCTTTTAATGCAATTTTCCCCAAGTTATGTTTTTTTATGTAACATTTCCCTAATGGATATATTTTTCTATGCCCAAATTAATGGAAGAACTGCACTACAAAAGTGGGAGAACTGTGAACCTCAGAATGTTTAGTTTATTTGTAAATTGTATTACCCTTTTTTTTAATACTTTGAACTTGGGGATTGCAAAATAGATTAGCATTCATTAAAATGCAAAATGGATCCATTTTAATTCAGGAAGTGCTGCTCTGTCTTGAAATTTCAAAACATTTGGGCATTCACGATGGCTTGAACTGAGCATCTGATAAACCCACCCCTTTCTGGAGGTGAATGATAATCTTTTATTCAAACTTGCCTCAAAATCCCTTAAGTCTAGTCTTTTATGATTCTTACATTCCAAGGAGTGAAGCTGAGAAAATCTGTCGTAGAAGGCCTGGAAAACCATTTTCAGCCAAAGCAAACCATCCTGTCAGTCATGAAAGATCAGGTTCCCATGTGAAGATCCAATTAAACTGGTTTATTGCTAAAGATTTATGCATAGGAATCTACTCAACTAATGGTTAGCACATGCCTGGAGTTAGATAAGGGTCAACGGAATTCAAAGGAAGTTGTACTTAATTGGCTTGCAGCTATGTAGGGCTTCTAGGCTAATCCCCCTTTTAACCCCAACGCCACGTTCTGTCACTATTTTTTATACAAAACCTAAATTCATAACCCATGCTTAACTAGGTCAGTTGCAAAACTGGAAGCTTCATTCACTCAACATGCTTGGTCAGTGTTAAGCTTGTTTAATTGTATGTCTGTGTGTGTATCAACCCAACTTGTTAGTTTCTGATGCAATGTACTTTGCAAATTCAGGACGTGGATTAATTCAGTAACCCAGTTTTAGTGTGCTTATAAACTCAGCCAACATACATTGGTTTAAGGAAGATCTGGATATTATTCATCTGTGATGGAAAGGTCCTTGATTTCTCACAAGAGTCATAGGTTTTGTTTCTTGCCCTGTTGTTACATCCTTCCTCTGGTCTTAGCTGACAACCACAGAGCCTTGGCTGAGCATGGATTTGTTGCAACATTCCCAAGCCTTCAACCCATTTAACCTCAACAATTTATCTTTTAATAACCCTGCCAACATTATTCCTCATCTCTGCTTCCTGTGGTGTTCTCAGCTCACACTTTGCTCATCAATCCCTTTCTTGTCTCACCACCTTATTCTCATGACAACACCGTAATAGAACGAGACACCCTGTGCGGCAATTATTAACTGATGGTGGAAGTTGAAAGGATCCTTGATTCATGCAAATGTACAAAACGTTTGACAGAGTCAGCTCTGTTCTAAGAGCCTGAATTAAGGAGGTGCTCAATTTCTCCACTGAAGGGGGGGGGTCTTCAGGACCTTCTTTTGTTCTGTCAATATCTTGAGGTTACTTTTCTTAAGGGGAAGACTTGAAAGCTTCTGCAGACCAACTGCTTGCCAACTTTGCCCAGGGTCAGGCTGCACTCAGGGTCTCCATATTAAAAGAAAAAACCCCACATACACTGCTTAAGACACAGCTGACAGGATGAATAGGCTGGAAATGCGGGCAAGATGTTTCAAGTAGGCTGAAGAGCAGATAGACAGGGATGGAAGAAAGATTGCATATCTACTTAAAGTATTTGTCATGTCTGGCTTTTATAAGACCTGATATGTGTTCATTGGACTGTGAAATTAGTTAACTTTCTTCAGGTTATGGGCTCAGTTGACAATTCTTAGGACAGTACTACAGTTTAAAGATAATGTTTGGCTGGATAATTGAAGGTCTGGAGCACTGGTGGGACAATAAGAAAGACACGATTTAATAGAATAGAATACAATAGAATTCTTTATTGGCCAAGTGTGATTGGACACACAAGGAATTTGCCTCTGGGGCATAAGCTCTCAGTGTACATACAAGCCACAAGTGATAAATCATGATCATAATTATCATAAAAAATGCATTCCATGATAAATCATAAGATACAACACTTGGTGATAGTCATAGGATACTAAATAAGCAAACAACATAAATCATACTAGGATACTAAATAAAACAATTAATATAAATTGTAAGATACAAGCAACAAAGTTATAGTCATAAGATAAGGAGATAGGTAAAAGGAAAGATGAGAAGAAGAATAGTAATACAACTTTACTAGGTAGTTTGACAGAGTTGTGGGAATTAGTTGTTTAGC
This sequence comes from Protobothrops mucrosquamatus, assembly GCF_001527695.2. NCBI lineage: Eukaryota > Metazoa > Chordata > Lepidosauria > Squamata > Viperidae > Protobothrops > Protobothrops mucrosquamatus. The sequence continues at coordinate 52,643 of NW_015387695.1, forward strand.
AGAGTGATGGCATGGGATAAAAAACTCTCCTTGTGTCTAGTTGTTCTGGCGTGCAATGCCCTATAGCATCGTCTTGAGGGAAGAAGTTGAACTAGTTTATGTCCAGGATATGATGGATTTGTAGATATGTGGAAAGGCACATCAGGACTTGACAGCCTAAAACCAATCCTGTACTGCTGAGGATAGCTCTTACGTCCTTAGACACCGCTTGACTTATAAATCTCTAGTGTGTTTTCAATGAATACATTCAATGGTTGGGATGCCCACAACTCCCATCTCATTTTGCGTAGACTAAAAACCATTGAAATCCAATGAAATCCTTCAGATGTTTGTTCTAGGCCTCTGCCCTGATGGTCTGCTCTAAGCAAAAATGCCCTGATGGTGCATGTAGAAAACCACAGTCTGTTCCCTCAAAAGCATATTTCTAGAATTTATCCTTGGGGTTATGACATCACTCGCATTTTCACAAACTTGTCTGTCAGGATTAGGAGACCCAGGAGGAGGAAGAATCCAGGAAACATTCCTGATTATCATTTCACAGCCGTAAAATGGGTGCATTTGCAACTAAGAATAAATACCTTCAGGTTGCGATGCTTCTGAGGCAATCCACTTTTGAAAAAAATAAAATAAAATTAAAGCACTTAATGCTTGCTGTGCAATTACTGGAAAGATGAAGGGGGGTGGCAAGTATGATGCTTATGTACCTGTCTGAAATAATGATGTTATTCTTTAAAAGAGTTGGTTAAGTGCTTTTACCAAGCAGAAAACAATATTTCACTTTCTCTCCAGAGATGAGATAATGGAACGAGGGTTGGGCAGGGCTGCTGAAGGTTAAGGAACCCAAGTAGCTTCCCAGGGCAGGAAACCTGACACAGACATCTGTGACAGATGATTCTCCTGCATGGGTTTGAAAACTTTGAAGGAAAAGTTGCTCACCGTCACTCTGGGTCATTAGCAATAGCACTCAGACTTATATACCACTTCACAGTGTTTTACAGCCCTCTCTAAGCAGTTTAGAGTCGGCATATTGCCCCCAACCATCTGGGTCTTCATTTTACCGACCTCAGAAGGATGGAAGGCTGAGTCAACCTTGAGCCGGTCAGGATCGAACTTCTGGCAGTGTGCAGAGTCAGCCTGCAATATTGCCTTCTAACCACTGCGCCACTATGGGAGGGAAGGAAGGATAGCAATAGCACTTAGACTTATATACTGCTTCACAGTGCTTTACAGCCCTCTCTAAGCAGTTTAGAGTTGGCATATTGCCCCCAACCATCTTGGTCCTCATTTTACTGACCTCAGAAGGATGGAAAGTTGAATCAATCTTAAACAGGTCAGGATCGAACTGCTGGCAATCGACAGAGTTAGCCTCCAATGCTGCATTCTAACCACTGTGTCATCACAGCTCCTGAAGCTGATTTTAGGATGTGCCTGTCAGGCTCTAACCCAAAAGACACAAGTGTTTCTTCTAAGCTGAGTTCTTTATTGTTTCAGCCCTACAGACAAAATCTTGCCAGGCTGAGGGCTCTACTGCCTGCATCTATGATATATAAGTAGTCCTCAGTTTTTTTCCCCTAAGCATGAGTTTTGCCCCATTGGTGCAGTGGTTAAAATGCAGTATTGCAGGCTAATTTTTGCTCACTGCCAGCAGTTCAATCTTGACCGGCTCAAGGTTCATTCAGCCTTTCCTCCTTCCAAGGTTGGTAAAATGAGGACCCCGATTGTTGGGGGCAATATATGCTGACTCTCTAAACCTCTTAGAGAGGGCTGTAAAGTCCTCTAATTTTAAGTACTATTGCTATTAACAACCTTCCTTGCCATTGTTTTTAAGAGAATCACTGCAGTTGTTAAGTTAGTAAGACGATTGTTAAGTGAATCTGGTTTCACTGCAGTCTTTCAGTTAGTAAGACGATTGTTAAGTGAATCTGGTTTCCCCATTGACTTTGCTTGTCAGAAGGCAGCAAAAGGGGATCCCATGATCCCAAGGCACTGCAAGCGTCATAAATACAAACCAATTGCCAAGCATTTGAAGTTTGATCCCGTGATCAAGGGGATGGTACAACAATCATGTGTGAGAAAAACGGTCATCAGTTACTATTTCCTGTGCTGTCGTAATTTCAAGTGATCACTAAACAAATGGCTGTACATTGAGGATTACTTGTAATCTGTGAACTACTAAGGAGGAGTCTAATACAGGAATCTCCCCAGATTGGCAGAGGCATTCAGGAATTGTAAGACTTTGCCCGCTTGTGTTTACGTAGTGACTCTGCACGAGCTTTTCTTTCAACTGGGACAGTTGCTTTCCAATAGAGATGGATCCAACCAAGCCAAATTGGGGGAAATTTACTTTGAGGGGCTGATATTTTATTAATTTTCTAGTTTTACAACCAAGTACTTCATAGACAATGTGTTGTCTGGGTCCATTAGTAATCCAGTGGTCTATATTAACTTCTTCAGTCTAGATCCATTATTGCACCATCACATGTTTCTTCTCTTCTTCCGATAGTACCTGTTTTCCCACACTAGGCAAATACAATTCTTGTTGTTATTAGTAAATATGCAATTGTATACCAACATCTTTGTTACATTTTTCTCATAATATCAATAACGTCAGTTTTGGATTACTGTTCTAACCAAAACATATCTTAATTGCATTTGTGCCTAATATCCATATGTTCAATCAGTATCCTGTTTTCACTTTTTTAAATTTTAATTTCCCATCAATGTTCAAAATGTCTCTATTGTTTATTACTTCAAAGTAAATTATATTTGGGTAAGCAAAAATGAGAGGGGCTACTCTGTTCTAAACCTGGTGCCCTTCCAATGTTTGGAAACCCCCTCCCCACCCCATAATAAACGCAGCCAATATGGAAGATGTAGCTCAACAGATCAGGAGTGGAGGGCAAACTGGCAAGCCTTCTTCTGCAGATTCTCTCTCTCTCTCTCTCTCTCTCTCTCTCTCTCTCTCTCTCTCTCTCCCCCCACTTATGTAATGACCCGTTTCCTTTCGGTGCCAGAACGGTAGTGACAGCTGTAATAATAGCAATAAAATTTGCTGGGTTGATTTGAGATGTGCTGTAATTACTGCATGATTACCGTATTCTTACTGCAGCCCAAACCAACAGGAACAACAGCTACAAATCCTCCACGGTCATTGGCAGCTCGCTGCGAGGGTCCATGTCGTGCACGCTCTGTGCCACCTTCAGGAGCCGGTGTGCATCGCCACTGGCTGGCTCTCTGCTGTGATTGTGTTGTTCAGCAAACATACAAAGCAGATCGTTTCTCTGCTTTGACAGTGAGCGGTTCTCTGCCTCCGTTAAGGTCCTTTGATTTTACAGGCAGGGGGAAGAGTCCTTGACGTACAACCGCAGCTGAGCCTCAGTTTTCTGTTGCTAAGGGACACATTGGTTAAGGGAGTTTTGTCCCAGGTTACGACCTTGCTTGCCTCAGTTGTTCAGTGAATCACCACAGCTATTAAATTAGTAATTTCTTAACTGAATCTGGCTTCTTCGTTGACTTTGCTTGCTGGAAGGTGGCAAAAAAGGGATCAGGTGACCCCGAGACAGTGCAACTGTCATAAATATGAGTCAGTTGCCAAGGCTCTGAATTTAGATCACGTGACCATGGGGATGCTGCCACGGTCGTGTGAAAAACGGTCATGAATCACTTTTTTCAGTGCCGTTGTAATTTCGAACGGTCACTAAATGAACTGTTGTTAAGTCGAGGACTGCCTATATTTGATCAGGCAGTATATAAGGGACGGTTGCTGGAATTGGGAATGTTTAGTTTAATGAAAAGAAGGACGAGGGGGGACATGATAGCAGTGTTCCAATATCTCAGGGGCTGCCCCAAAGAAGAGGGAGTCAAGCTATTCTCCAAAGCACCTGAAGGCAGGACAAGAAGCAACAGATGGAAACTCATCAAGGAGAAAAGCAACCTAGAACTAAGGAGAAACTTTCTGACAGTTAGAACAATTAACCAGTGGAACAACCTGCCTCCAGAAGTTGTGAATGCGCCAACACTGAAAGTTTTTAAGAAGAGACTGGACAGCCATTTGTCCGAAATGATATAGGGTTTCCTGCCTGAGCAGGGGGTTGGACTAGATGACCTCCAAGGTCCCTTCCAACTTTATTATTATTATTATTATTATTATTATTATTATTATTATTATTATTATCATCATCATCATCATCATCATCATCATCATCATCATCATCATCTGGATGGATGAGTAAGAAACTCAATCAATTATTGAGCCATTTTCTTCTGGGATCCCCTTTCCTGCTTCAAGTGTGGATGGCATCACATTTCCCCCTCTCCTCTTTCCGTAATATCAGAGGGAAAACCTGGTCCAGGCCCTCTTAAAAAAAACTGAACCTTCCTTCAGCTTAACAAATCAAATGTAGAAATGAAGATATCGACCGCCTGCGGAGTGCCACGCTCGCCGTGTTCCCAGTTGGAAAGTCTTTGCTTTATGAATAAGCAATTTACCTTCATCGTTCATTATGTCATCGTACAATTAACAACTAGAGCCTGCCATGTTCTCAAATACTTGACAACCGATATTAATTTTGGTGGTTTCCAAAGTTACTCGGCGAAATCTGCAAATTCCAATTACAGGCCAGTTGTTCAGCACCAGCAGAGAGCTTATCAAACAGAGGAAATTTACATTTACAGTGATAATATAAGCCAATTTGGATCTGCTTAGCAATTTCACAAAACCAACAGATTTCTTTGTTCAAATTCTCTGAAAGGGTCGAACGCTTAAAAGGGAACAGCTCAAGCCGATGCATGTTAGAAGGAAGCTGAAGGCGTTCTGTGGTCATTACACTCAAAATAAGTGTATGTAAAAATTAATTTAAAATAGAGATGGCAAATCTCCAGTGACTCCATGGGGACGTGAATCATATCTGAGCTTTTTAATTAACTTTAGTGAAATTCAGTGCAAATAAAAGGGCTGGGAAACTCTCTGGTTTCAAAGACCACAAGAACAAGCACATTTTTTTGTATGTGTGCTGCATTTGTGGAGAGAAAATATACAACCTGGAAAAGACACAACTGTTGTAGAGAGCTGCCAACATGAAGGACTGGTTGGGATCCCTGACCAGGATTTAGAAGAAAAGCATGGGTTGATTTAGACTGGACCAAGATTCCCCAGAGGTCTAAGATACACAATTCAGTTAAAATTCTGCTCAGCACTAAATTTGTAACTTACAGATGCCTTACCTAGATGTAAGCCCCACTGCAGTCAAAAGGGTTTAATCCCAGCTTATTTTGGTCCTAATAAAAGAAGTATTTGTAGCTTAGGGTTGAACTGTGGGTTCACTGATGCTCTTTGAACTTGGTTGTTTCTTGCAAATGTTTCATTACCCAAGTAGCTAACATCTTCATTGCTAGAAGAGATTGAGGTTTGTTCTCTGTTTATATATAAATGGCTTGCCCTGTCAGTTGTTTTCGTCTGGATAGTTTCTTATTGGGTCATTGTTTACTGCTTGAATGTTGGTCTGGTATTAATCCTGGTGTTAATCTCTGCTTAACTAGGTATTGATTGCTGGTGAGGGGGTGTTTCAATCTTTTTGTTTGTTTTCTAGTTTTTTTATTATCTCTGTTGAATGGTGAGGAGAGCAAGAGACCCCACTCTCTTCTAACACTGATCATGTTACCTAGTTGGGTGATGAAACGTCTGCAAGAAATACAACCAAGCTCAGAGACCACCAAGAATCCCGGTTATTTTGGTCTGGTGGACACAACTGAAGACTGTGGTGGATGCCATGATACCATGGTTGCCGCAAAGAGGTGTCTGCTGACAAAATGGCTACTGGAGAAGGCATGATGGGTGACCTACTATTAGAATCAAAATGATGATAAACTTTCTAAACGCTTCTAAATAGATATATACAGGCAATGATGAGCTGCAGTCATGTTGGGAACACCAAAGCGCTTCTGGGCTGCAAGGTATCACCATTGCCTGGGGGATGCCCAGATGGGGGCTCCTTTCATGTCCCCAAATGCTCCTTCGGGTACTCATTTATCTACTTACAGTTGCCCACTTTCTAACTGCTGGATAAGCAGGAGCAAGTAACGGGAGCTCACCCTGTCCTGTGGCAGCAATCGGGTCTCAAACGCAAGCCTGCCAGTCGTCAGCCCAGTGTCCTAACCTTGTGAGTCACTGAACTCCTCAAGGCAATTATGGGAAACTCCTGCCACGTGAAACAATTGGAAAACAAAGAGGGGATGATATGCTCTCCTCACCACTCCCAATCCTGTCCCCAAGAACAACACCCAAACTAGATGTCATTTAGCTTCATCCCTCCCAGGGTGTTGCTGCCCTGGTTTTGTGTGAAATGAAGCCTAATGGCTAAAGAAAGGTTAATCACAAGCCCTGTTTGCCTTCTAAGCGATTGCTCAGCTGAGTGGACAGAATGAGGCACGTCCAAAATATCCCTGCCTTTTCTCTCCCCCCCCTCTCTGAGTTATTAAGGGAAATGTCAAATCACGGAATTAAAAAGAATTTCTAGTTATTATTCCTGGCAGTTCTCTTTTTAGACTTTCAACGCGCCGTCAGCTCTCTCGGCAATATTCTGGGAACATCGCCCTACATTATGTTATTTTTATTTACTTACTTACTTATTTATTTATTTTAATTTCGGAACTGGAATTTGCAGGCTCTTCTAAGGCTTGAGTCACGGCAACTTCATTTCCTTTTCCAATTTCTCCAGCTCCTGGTCTGCCCTGCGGAATCCAGATTGCATTAAATCAGTAGCCACCCTATTAGAAATACTGATTGGCACTTATCGGGAAATGGAGTTCTGCCAGTTACTGGAACTGGCTGAAGGGTTTTTAAGAATGTATTCAGTTGCGATGTTTTTCTTAAAATAAAACCAAAACTCTTCCCTCCCCCGCCCCCCCAAACAGCCTGAGAGAAGCATATACAGAAAATTACCAGAAACATATGGTAATCAACTAAGTTTTTACCAAGCCAAAATGCAAGTCATTTGCTCTTGGGGTAGTTTGTTGTGTGAAGCTAATTATTTTGGTATATAAAATATGGCTTGAGGCTTAGCATTAGGTATGAATTGGGACACTGTAATTAGCTCAACAAATCATGGCTGAAACCAATCCATGACTTAGCACAAAATATGCCAGTTTGATCTAGGCACCAGATTAGAAACTAGGAGATGGTGATTTCTAGTCCTGCCTTAGGCATGGAAGATGGCTGGGTGACTTTGGGCCAATCACCAGGAGACTGTGAGTTCTAGTCCTGCCTTAGGCATGGAAGATGGCTGGGTGACTTTGCGCCAGTCACTCTCTCTCAGCCCAGTCCACCTGAAAGGGCTGTTGTGGGGGGAAACAGGAGGAAACAGTGTTAGGTATATGCTTGCCTCCCTGAATTATTTATAAAAATAAAAAAGACAGAATATAAATAAAAACAATAACATGAATCAATCTAGATGTCTTGTTACAAATCAGTTCCACGGACCTAAACGGACTATACATTCAGATTGGCATTTTGGCCTAGAGCAATGCACAAATCCATCCAGTGATAGTTCATTCAATAAAGCATAGCTAAACCTAACAATGATTTAAGGTTATGTGCAGAACAAGTCACAGACTCAGGCAGCCAAATAGTTGCTTGAACCCTTCTTAGCTGCTTCTCCGAGTTGTAGGTAGCAAAATGTAGGCAAGCCAATGCGGTCTCAGCTTGACACTCCCTCCTTGTTTTTGCATTAAGTAAACTTACATTTGTTATTACCTGGAGTTATTAATAAACATTTAAAAGACACCAAGATAAATTGTGCAGGTCCCCCCCCCCCAGCGCATTTGTGAAGTTTCCATAATTAAAAATAAATCTCGACAGCTGCGAATAGCACTCCGCATGCAGGAGAATGTAAAGGCACTCAGATGAGGTAAAGAACCTCTTCTATACTGTAGGGAGGATTCTCCATAGGGGAAGAAAAAAAAAACCTCAGGGGCTGCGAGTTCTAATCCTGCCTTAGGCATGAAAGCCAGCTGGATGACTTTGAGCCAATCACCAGGAGACTGGGAGTTCTAGTCCCACCTTAGGCATGAAAGTCAGGTGGGAGGTTTTGAGCCAATCACCAGGAGATGGTGAGTTCTAGTTCTGCCTTAGGCAGAGGTCTTCAAACTTGGCCCTTTTATGACTTGTGGACTTCAACTCCCAGAATTCCTCAGCCAACGTGCCTGGCTGAGCAATTCTGGGAGTTGGTCCACAAGTCATAAAAGGGCCAAGTTTGAAGACCCCTGGCCTTAGGCATGAAAGCCGGTTGGGTGACTTTGGGCCAATCACCAGGCGACTGGGAGTTCTAGCCTCATCTTAAGCATGAAAGCCAGCTGGGTGACTTTGGGCCAATCTCTCCCAGCCCAACTCACCTCATATGGTTGCTGTTATGGGGAAAACAGGAGGAAGAAGGAGTATTAGATATGTTTACCACCTTGAGGGTTTTTTTTAAATAAAAAAAATAATAAAAAGGTAGGATAATAATAAAATCATAAAAACAGCGAGACTTTACAGATAATGGATGAAGCGGACAAAGCCCCGGAGCTGTAGCCCAGAATAAAAACTAAGCTTTTATGATACCTCGCCATGCAGCACAGTGTCCTACAAAGCATTACTTTGGGGAATTGTGGGAAAGTTAAAAAATGGCAGCTTGCCAGAGACTAGAAACCTATGTAGCTATTACTAGTCCCTCCTATTAGGATCATTGGGAGAATATTAAAAAAAAAATTAAGATGGTGGTCAGGATTGCAGAATGAATACTTAAAAAAAGGAGTGAAGGATTTGGGGTGTCGGATTTTTTTTCTACCTCTCCTGAAGTTCTTCCCACCTCCGACAGCCCACTTGGATGCTGAATGAAATGAGGAGGGCCGGAGTTGAACCGTAGGGTTTCCAGCTCTTTTAGCTATTCTTAGCCTTTCTAGGCAAGCCAGAGGCTAAAACTATGGACAGACTCTATCCTAACCCACTGAGTGATTTGTTTGGGCTTAGCAAGTCGTCGTGGGTTTTAAATCACGGTTCTCGGTTAGTGCATTTTTATGAATCCAGCCAGTTATAGTTTATTCAATAACTCACGCTTATGGGAGCCATTTAGCAGAGGCTGCACGCGAAATCCATACTTTTGAACAGAATGAAATAGAAATGGAGGACGGCGGATTGTAGGGAGGAAACGGCCTTTTGGAATGGTGCTCCAGCCAAGGAATAAAATAGGAATCCAGGATCTGGGGTCAAAATGCTCTAAGCTTAGTTCTTTGCCTGTCCTGCTAGTTTTCTACTTGCAGGGAATTGTGTGTGTACGAGACAGTGAGTTCCAGTTCTGCCTTAGCCACGAAAGCCGGTTGGGTAACTTTGGGCCAATCACCAGGACGCGGTGAGTTCTAGTCCCGCTTTAGGCATGGGTGACTTTGGGCCGGTCCTTCTCTCTCTCTCTCGTCCCAGCCCACCTCACAGGATTGTTGTTGTGGGGGAAACCAGAAAGGATATTAGGTATGTTTGCCATCTTGAGTTGTTTTTTTTTTAAGTAAAGGTGGGATAAAAACTAAACTAACTAACAAGCACAGCTCTCCCCCTGCGGCCTCTTCAACCACTTTAGTCAACCACTTGATTTTGCAGGAAGGCAGACTGAGTGCTATGAATGGGGGGGGGGGAGAGGAGGAGAAAATACCCTCTAAGTTGGATTTGGAAGGAGGGAGGGGCATTTATTGGACAGAAGAGCAGCGATGGAGGAGTCCCAGAAGGCCTGAAGGGTGGACGGCAAACCTTCCTGGGTGAGAACAGAATTTTTAGCCAGACAGAAACATGATTCCTGGGGAGGGAAGGAGTTGATTGGGTATCCCCCCCCCCATTTGCTTCCCCATAATGACGGCACTGTAATTAGTTTCACAGTTTTGCTGCTATACTTTATAATAGCCTCCATTAAAGTTATGGGTTTTTTTAAGGCAGTAATGGCTTACAGAGTAATTAATGAGGATGAGCTTTATTGCTATTTTTATTGGGTGGGGGGTTTGCCTGTTCTTCTCTTTTATCTCTCTTTCTATCTCTGTCTCTCTTTCTGTTCCTCTCTCTCTCTCTCTCTCTCTCTCTCTCTCTCTCTCTCTCTCTCTCTCTCTCTCTCTCTCTCTCTTTCTCTCTCTCTCTCTCTCTCTCTCTCTCTCTCTCTCTCTCTCTCTCTCTCTCTCTCTCTCTCTCTCTGTTTCTCTCTCTCACCATTTCTCCGTTTCTCTTTGTTTCTCCCCCCTCTCTCTCTGTTTCTTTTTTTCTCTATTTCTCTCTCTCTCTCTTTCTCCCTCTCTGTTTCCCCCCTCTGTTTCTTTTTCTCTCTTTTTCTCTCTCTGTGTTGCTCTCTCTTTCTCCCTGTTTCTCTCTCTCTCTCTCTCTCTCTCTCTCTCTCTCTCTCACACACACACACACACACACACACACACACACATCGTTTCCAAACTGTTTTTCCTCTAACTGAAAATCCTTCGCTCCTTTCCTATAATGTTAATCTGCCACTGTATGAAAAGATAGACAGGAAGAAGTTTTCGTTTCCCTTCCATAATCGCTTAGGGGGGAGGGACGGTGTAGAAACTGGATAAATAAACAAGATAAAGATAACACTAGTACTGGACACCTTCCATGAAATGGGTTAGTAGGAGATTTAAACCTGCCAGAAGGAAATATTTATTTGTACGAAATCTGTATGTGAAACTTCCTGCCAGAAAATTTGGTGCAGGCGACGAGGTGAGATAGCTTCCAAAGCACCTCGGCTCTTTTAAGATGGGTTGGGGCTTCTTCTTCAATCAAAAGAACCGTGTCCTTGCTTGGAGAAAGCCTTTCTTTTTTCCTGGAGAAATTTAGCAAAGCCATTCACCAAATTTCTCGGCTTATCAGTTCAATAAAGAACTTTGCAAGACACCTTCAGGCCAGCTCTAAAATAAGTATCTCATTCTTCTGAAGGACAAAAAAATAATAATAAAAAAAATCAAACTATCCTTGATTTAAGAAAAGGACAATTTCAATGGAGACTAGTGGGCAATGCCGGATTTTACAGATCCCTACTACACAGCTGTGCAAGATTTTTCATTGTTTTTCTACACGTATCATAGCAGAGGGCAGCACCTGGGTGACCTGCGTTGATCTCTGAAGCTAAGCAGGCACAGACCTGGAAATACTGGGTTTAATTAATTAATTAATTAATTAATATCCCACCTTGATTAGTTTTATAAATAACTCAAGGCAGCAAACGTACACCCTACTCCTTCCTCCTCCTACTTTCCCCACAACAACAACTCTGTGTGGCTGAGAGAGAGAGAGTAATTGCTCTAAAGTCACTGGGACTAGAACTCATCATCTCCTGGTGATTAGCCCAAAGTCACCCAGCCAGCTTTCATGCCAAAAATGGGACTAGAACTTACAATCTCCTGGTGATTGGCTCAGTCACTCAACCAGCTTTCATGCCTAAGGCGGGACTAGAATTCCCAGTTTCCTGGTGACTGGCCCAAAGTAACTTAGACGGCTTTCATGCCCAAGGCGGGACTAGAACTCCCAGTTTCCTATTTCTAGGCTGGCGCCTTCATCACTAAGATTGGAAGTCCAAGTAAAGAGAAAAGAATTCCAGAAGAACTACAGCAAACCACTTAGATATTATTGCCAGGAAAACCCCATGGATGCCTCCATGAATTAACCAGAAAAGGAACGTTTCTGTGGTTTCCTGGCCTCTGAATGATGACACTGTCCCCCTGCATGCCTGTGCACGTGTGCACACACCTGAACACACACAAACATACACACACACAAACATTGCCCCTCGTTGCCTGCACTGCAGTGCTTAAATCAGCCTGTCGAAGTCTCTTTCTTTGTCTCCCCGTGATTCAGCCCAACTTCAATCCCTGGTCTGCAAATTATCCACTCCACATTGCCACTGACGTGATCTACACCGCTTGCCAAGATAACCCCTTGATAAAATACGGCCTGCTTAAATCTTGTCTGGGTTCCCATTAGAATCTGAGCTAAACCTGTATGTCAGCTTAATCTACTCCCAGCCTTGGACTTCATTTGGCAGGACAAACAGTGGAAAAGAGATCTCAGGCAATCTGGAGACAATCTAAGATTTCTTCTGGTGGAAATCTAACAGATCAGATGGGTGCTCCATCTGCTTTTAAGAAGAGACTGAGCAGCCATTTGTCTGAAATGGGCAGTGATGGCAAATCTTTTAGACACCGAGTGCCCAAAAAGTGCCCTGCCCTCCTGCTCTGCTCCGCGCCCTGCCCACCCCTCTCCCACCCACAGGGTCACCTACCACCTCCACAGCCCGCTGCAGCAGATTGCCCAGGCGGCCCTGCAGTACCATGGTAGTCACGCCCTCTGCCCGCGCCCCGCAGCATCATCTGCATGCAATGGGCACTAGGGCGGAGTCTTGTCCCTGCTGCCCAGCTGCCATGTCCTTGGCTGCGCTGCTCCATGTGGGCAGCTCCCGGGGTGACTCTCCTCCAGGAGGGCTGCTGGTGAGGATGGGGCCACGGGGGGAGGAAGGGCTGGGGTGACGGCATGCGTGGGTGCCCACAGAGAGGGTTCTGTGTGCCACCTCTGGCACGCGTGCCATAGGTTCACCACCACTGGTATAGGGTCTCCTGCTCGAGCAAGGAGTTGGGCTGGAAGACTTCCAAGGTCCCCTTCCGACTCTGTGATTCTGTTCCTCTTCTCTGCGGTGCAAATGTGGGATGGACACTGGACCCATCCAACCTTAAGCAGAACATCCAGTTTCAGCCAGAGTTTTGTTCCATACAGTGTCAACCTTGTGAACTCTCAAGCTTCCTCCTTCCGCTATGTATTCAACACGGACAGTGATTAATATTTATAAGTATTTATATGTAAAGTTGTAGGTACATACATATATGTGTGTATAGCATGTCTATATGTGTGTTATGTATGTGTACACTTTTGAGAGCAGGCAACAGAATTTCATTTTTAATGTGTGTCAGTGTGCCCACAGTAAAAAATGACAGTAAATGTTATATCTATATTTATATCTATATCTATCTATCTATCTATCTATCTATCTATCTATCTATCTATCTATCTATCTATCTATCTATCTATCTATCTATCTATCTATCTCTGTATATCTATATATCTGTTTCTCTCTCTCTCTCTCTCTCTCTATCTATCTCTCTCTTTTGATGTCTACCCCTTTTTCACTTTGCTTTCCAGGCGTCCTTCCGAAAGGGATCCTGAAGTCCTGGCCAGTGACGTCACCCAGAGAAGCGTCTTCCCTGCTGGGGGCAACCTGGCCTCTCCTTGGTGGCAAGTGCTGCCTCTGCAAACCTGCTTGTGCAATGGGTGGGTTTTGAGCACTGGTAAGACGTGTGAGCCTCGTGGCTTTTTAACGGCCTTCTGATCTCTTCTTGCCTTGATCTCCATGTGGTCTCCTGTTCTGTCTCTGGGGTTTCTGCTGTCAGGTAATGAGGAGCTGTGGGTCCCATCAGCCTTGGAGATGCCGAAGCGACGAGACATCTTGGCGATTGTGCTGATTGTGCTTCCCTGGACGCTGCTTATCACCGTCTGGCATCAGAGCGCCATTGCTCCCCTGCTTGCCGTGCATAAGGGTGAGGAGAAAGCCCAGGCCAGCTCTGACCATCATTGGCCCCATCATCCACCACCACCACCTCCACCACCACAACTCATCATCAGCCTTCCCACTGTTATACTCATTTCATCAACCAGTTTCTTATAAATTAGGTTCCTTCCAAGATTCTGAAGCCCCAAACATCTAGAGATACAGAAACCTTGTTTCTTATTTAGTTTACACATAGGAAAGTCCACACTGAATACTGAAGTTTCCTTATTGTCCAGGAACAAAAATCCATCTTGAAGTTTCTACAAGCTCAGTAGGAGTTCGGCTATGGTTCTTCAAGAATTAAGCTGAATGGAAGGCCACCTTCACAGGCCACATCTCCTAGAAGGATGGAGGTTAGCAAGGAAAGAACTTTTCTTTCTGGAATGGCATTTCAATATTAAAGTTGTTTAATAACAATAAGTTTCAATTTGCTCCTTCAACATGGAAGGTTTCATATTTTCTTCATGCGTTCCGAGATGATTCCTTGCCCAGAAGAAGAGATAGGATGTTATTAAAATGTCCAGCTAGCTATCCAACATGAAAACCCATAAATGATTGTGCTACATATTTCTTTGTTCATTTTATAATGCCCAATATGTGTTCAAAGATACAGCACCCCTTTCCATAAAGATCCCAAGGTTATTATTTTCTCTGAGTCAGCTTAATGGGGATCCAGTATTCTGTTTCCTATCATGGCCAACCTTGCAAGCTTTGAAACAGGCTGCAGTCAAGCTTGGCATTCTTTAAGGCTTGGTGCTGATAAACGTGCCTTGACACACACACACACACCCCACCTTACTATCTTGTATCCCTATAAGGTCCTCTTGCTTACAAGCCTATGAATAGGCTGGGTTTACACATTGTGCTAAGCTGAATATGGTTTGTTTAGCAAGGTGTGTGAATACAGCCAATTGTAGCTTATTTTACAAACCATAGCATAGCACAGGTTTACAATGTCATTATGACGTTGGTCATACACATCTTCTCCATCACAACCTCTTCCCTCTACTATCTTATGGATCAGGTTTAGATCTTGCCTAGTGTTCTTTTTCCAATTACTAGATAAATACGAACCAACAAATTACAAAAATAATGCCTTCATTCCTCTGGTGCCTTAAGCCCTGAATTTTAGATACTCAGGACCTACTCAGTAACCTTCCATGAAGGAGAACAATCTTCCAATTCCTGAGCCAACTCCTTATCCAGTACACCATACAAGGAGTGAAGAAGGTAGCAGTTATTCCCCCCCCACAAAAAAAAAGCCTTAAATCCACTCCTTACAGTATGGAAAACATTGTACAGGAGTAGGTGAAGCTTGGCCGATAAACCCCAAGGAATCAATAATATTTAAATGCAAAATTGTTTTACTGGAACTCCGAGGAGCTATATCTTGGTCTTTCTTGATTACATTGAATCAAAATTAGTAGGGTGACTGACGTTCAGATCAAAAGAGTCCCATGAACCTTTTCATCATTTCAGTTATGTACATTGGAAGGAAAAACGGATTGTCTCTGTGTGCTTTTAAAAAAACTTTTGACCTTTGAAAATGAATAGTTTTATTTATACACGGGTCTTTTACAAACAACCTTTCACTGAGGGCATGTCGCATGTTAGCTAATTCTTTGCAACTGCAAGGATGCTCCAATTTTATCATTCTTTCATTTCTTCCTTGAAAAATCACAGTCATGTGATCAAAATACAAATGCTTGGCCAACGGCGTGTATTGGCAAAGGTTGCAGTGTCTCTGGGCCATGCAATCGCCATTTGCAAGCAAAGTCAATAGGGGAAGCTGAATTTGCTTAAGGGCGGCATCATTCATTTCAATGCAGTGATTTGCTTAACAACCCTAGCAAAAAGGTTGCAAAAACAGGCATGATTCACTTAACAACTGCCTTGCTTAGCCATGGAAATTCTGGTCCCAACTGTAGATTGTGGACTACCTGTAGGACATTGCTGTCCCTGGTACTGAAGTCAAAATCTAATCTCACTCTCCATGGCCCTGAAGTTAAAATCTGTGATCTCGCTGTCCATGGTCCTGAAGTCAAAATCTGTAATCTCGCTCTCCATGGTCCTGAAGTCAACATCTGTAATCTCACTGTCCATGGTCCAGAAGTCAAACTTTCTAAGCTTGGCACTAGAACTTTTTTTTTTCATTTGTCCTAGGTCTTTTTGTATAGAGAGAAGCACATTCCATTTTCCAATCCATATCAGTTGGATGTCGATGCCAGCAGACAACCTCTCCACTCCAACCTATTTCCTTAGCCTTCTTTATTTTTCATTCTTTCAGTCACCAGGCAGCAGGTTTACAAATTGCTGGTTTCCTATTGCAGCAGATCAGGAGCTCCTTATGCAGTTGGAGGATTAGAGGAATCAGTTGGCCGGGAGAGATGAGATGAATGCCTTGCTTCTGATCACAGTAGGAAAAAAAGGCAACACTCCCCAGGGCATCCCTTTTGCATTACAGGTCATGTTTTTGAGTCCAAATAATACTCAGTGAGAGCCACTGAGCTGTGTTTCTGATAGCTCTGGATTATTCTCGTCTCCCTAAAGAATTGTGAAAAGTATAATAATAACAGAGGGGCTCTTCTCGAGAGACTGCAGCTGACCCTCCATCGGATCCTTGTCAAATGGCAGTCACCAAGATTTCCCGACAGGAAAGACAACTCCGTTTCTTGAATTTTATAGTCTGAAAAAAAGATGCCCAATTTTTTTTGGGTCCACCCAGAGGTAATATTTTTAAAGAATAGACCACAACAAAGAAGAAGGAGCAGAATGAGATTTCCATTCAATTCATTAGCTTTAATTAGAATTACATTTGATTGCTAAAATACACTTAATGTGATTATTGCCTGGCTGTGCATGACTTGCTGATGGAATTAACAAGTTTTCTACAATATTCTGGCTCATAAACTAATATATACACAGTAGGCTGAACCACCAAAATATTAAACCTAACTAGCTTTAATACATTAGATGAATGAAGACACTAAATGTTTATCTAATCTGGGGATGTTTGCTGTGTGAATGCAATTCTCACAGACTGTGTCACATCCTCAGTCTATCATACAGATAGTCCTTGTCTTACGATCATGGTTGAACCCAAAATTTCTCTTGCTAAGTGAGACATTTGTTAAGTGTGTTTTGCCCCATTTTACAACCTTTCTTGTCAGTTTTTAAGAGAATGACTGCAGTTGTTAAGAAACATAGTTGTTCAGTGAATCCAGCTTCCCCATTGACTTTGCTGGTCAGAAGTTCACAAAAGAGGATCCCATGATCACAGGACACTGCAACCATCATATGAGTCAGTTGCCAAGCAGTCTAAATTTTGATCGTGTGGCCATGGGGATGCTGCAATGGTTGTGACCTTGAACATTGTAACCTTGAACGGTCACTAAATGAACTGTTGTAAATTGAAGACTACCTGTATTAAATATTGTTAATTATTTTGGGAATAAAATCCCAGGGCTGCTTTTAATCTTTAGATGTTGCACTTCTCATCTAGCAGACCAACATAAGCAAATGGAAATTAAATAGCACTGGTTTTTTTTTTTCTTTTTATGACTTTGTAATCCCTTGATTCGGGGTAGAGTTGGGGTGAATGAATGAAGCTGAGCATTTACTGGCTGGATGCCATTCCTGACACCTACACAGAGTTTGCAGCAGATAGAGAAAGATCTGCTACTGCTTAGGATTGAACTCTCATCCTTCCAAGTGGGAAGTGAGAGTCTTCATCTCTAGGCTATCACACCGTTTTAATGCCACTGTTCTTAAGCCCCTTTACATATCTGAATGCTATCCTGATGCATTTGTGTTTTCCCAGTTCTTCCTTCACCTAGGTGTTACTGCAAATTTGCTATCCTTAGTTCAAGACTAACAGTGCTTGCCTACTTCTATTTCTTTATAAAAAAGATAACTAGGGCAAGAGGGATGTTAGCTGAAAAGAATTGTGTTGATGAAGTTGTTTTTCTTCTTTCAAAATGCAGCACTCCAATCTGATGAAGTTTCTGGGGAAATAATTATATTTTGCACCTATCCACACCAAGCGTGATTATTTTAAAATAGATTCCAAAGGTAACTTACGGTGTATTTTTTCAGGGGTGGGTTGAAGATGTGAGCTGGAGGAGAACATAGAGTTGAAGTATAAAATATACGCTTATATAATCTGATGCAATCCCAGTCACGTTCAGGATTTCAAGTAAACAAGCTGGAGAATCAATGAAATGAATCAATGAAACACAATAAGGGTAGAGCGATTTCACAAACTGCTTTCTCCTGAAATTACTTTGTCAGTTTTACAGAATTTGGGTTGAATTACTCACACTGGCAGTCCACACACACTGGCTGCACCAAATGTTCTTCATCCTTGCAGGTAACCATTTCACCCCCTTTTCATTTGATTCCATTCAGCTTCATCACTGTTTTCCCAGCCACTTGACTTGATTTGTGTACTATTCTCCCACAGTGTTAATTCTTTTTGCTCCAAATACAAATTATGGATGATGATGATGATGATGATGATGATGATGACAATTATTTATAGAGAGGCATCACCATCTACAGCTTTTGCCACAATGTCAGAAGGCAGATTTTCTTATCCCAAAGAACTGATAGTTGATACAAGGAAATGAAGGGGAACCAAGGAGATTCAGGATTAGAAGTTGCTTTGAGTCTTGTTATCAAATGCAAAATTGACAGTGACTTACTTAGGACATAGTGGAAGACGGCAAATACGATTTGCCCATTTTCCATCCTGTACGCATGATGGCTTCTGCTTTTCAGCTTGTCTTCTACTCCTCCTTCCTAACCAAGAGGCGATGTTTGCCTATCTGCTGCTTCAATTGTTCTCCTCTTGTTCCTTCTCTTCTGTAGAGGATGGTGGGGACACCCGTCGTGACTTCTCCCAAGGCTCGGACTCTAAGGAGTATTGCTTATCTGACCGTGACATTGTGGAGGTGGTTAGGACAGAATACGTCTACACCCGCCCACCTCCTTGGTCGGACGCCTTACCCACTATCCATGTGGTCACTCCAACTTACAGCCGGCCGGTCCAAAAGGCAGAGCTGACACGGTTGTCCAATACTTTTTTGCACGTCCCAAACTTGCACTGGATCTTGGTGGAGGACTCCCAACGTCGGACTGCTTTGGTCACTCGGCTTTTGAGAGACACTGGGCTGAACTACACCCACCTCAACGTGGAGACCCCACGCAACTACAAGCTGAGAGGGGACATGCGGGACCCCCGGATTCCTCGGGGAACCATGCAAAGGAACCTGGCCCTCAGGTGGCTGAGGGAGACTTTTAATAGAAACAACAGTCAACCAGGGATTGTTTACTTTGCGGATGATGATAACACCTATAGTCTGGAACTTTTTGAGGAGGTAAGATGCTTGCGGGCCACTCAGCCAACTAGGCTAAGTTGCTAATGTTGGCCTGCAATGGATCATGTCCCTCTGTTAGGAAGCCTTGGTGGACCTTCTCCACCAATAAGAGATGGTGCAGAAGAGATAGAAGGTAAGTGAAAACACCACACTCAGTGCCGGGTCTTTAGTTTTATGTAGGTTACTTATACAGATGAAGGCTTGACTTTAATCTACAGAAATCGCCTCTTCCTCTATTCCCTTCTGAAGTTCTGAGATTCTTAAAAGTCCATTTATAGTGGGTGAGAGCAGTGGTCATTGAATCCAGTTTCCCAACATAGATGGATGCTCCAAAGAGGCTTGCAGATGGATTGAGACAAGGATAGCTTCTCTCTCTTTTTGACCCCTCACCATGAGACAATTGCTGTTTACTGTTCCTGTACCAAAGGGGTTGGGTGGATGAAGGATGGAAGAGATTTATTTATTTATTTATTTATTTTATTAAACTTATATGCCGCCCTTCTCCCAACAGGACTCAGGGCGGCTTACAGCATATTAAAACGATACAAACACTATCCCCAATAAAAACCAATTAAAAACAAATATTTACCGCTGTGTTACCATTAAAATTCTAATTAAAATTGTCCCTATTTAAAATTCTCCCTAGGCCAGANGGTCTCGGAGATATCCAGGTCCGATGCCATGGAGATGAGATGGGATGAAGCTGTCTTATTTCACAAACCATACCGTTGGCCCTTGTTACGTTTGTCTTGGGATTTTGGAAACTGAAGTCCAGCAGATATGGAGGCCAATTACTGCTCTGATCTTAATGACCATGGCAGCCAGCAATGGCTGGTTTCTCATCAATAGATCCTTCTCAAACCTTGGTATGATGCACTTCTGCCTTTTGGACATAGAAAATATGTGCTCAGCAAGTAAGCTTAAGTTTCTTCCCTAAATTGATCCCTTAAACCAGACACGTCAAACACAAGGCCCGGGGGCTGGATGCAGCCCGCGAAGTGGTTTCATGTGGTCTGCGAAGCCATCCTGGAAACAATGAGGGAATGGCCCTCTCTGCCTTGGCCCTGGCCCAGGCCGGCCGGGAGCCAATGTACAATTTTATGGTGGCCCTCTATGCTGAAACGCATTCAGTCTTAGCTCCATAAGCCCCCCCCCCCCGCATGGCATGAGAGGAACAGTGAGGCTCCTCCAGTGGACCATGCCTTGGCATTTGCCCTGGTCCCACCCCCTTCTGCCAGAGACCCTCAGATCTATCCCACTCCTGCCCAGGCCCTCACAGGCACCCTTGACGTGAATGATGTAGAGCTGGCCACACCCACCCAGTAGGCCACACCCACTCCATCCACACCCACCCAGTAGGCCGCACCCACCCTGGCCACACCCACCCAGCCCCCTGAGGGCAACCGCAGTGCTGATGTGGCCCTCAATGAAATTGAGTTTGACACCCCTGCCTTAAACCAAGAAGATTTGGAAATAGATGTTTATAACATAGGGAATTAAAGAGAGAAAGGAAGTCATTTTTTTAGGAAGGACTCACAGGTGGCCTTGAGAAAATAATTTGAGCAGCAGAAGCAGCAAATGAGAAAAAGATGTCATTTATAGGGGTGTGTATTCCATCTGCTAGATTTGAAAGAATCTTTTAATAAGTTTCAATCTCTGCTAAGGATATGCCGAGCGCTATGCTAAAAATTATGGCCATTTAGCTGCCCGTAACAGTTGGATGGAATTCATTTTGACATGTTTTTTCTATAGATAATAATTTCATAACTGTCTATATCTACAATGCCTCATTACATATCATGCTTTCCCTATTATCTTCTCCTAATTGACAAACTGTTCCTATAAATTGTCCACAGATTTTTTATTTTATTTTTATTTTTAAATGCAAATCACCATGCTTTCCTTCATTGGTATCTGCATTTCCTTAATGCAGACATTCATATTGTGAATTCCCCTGATCTAAACTGTTTTTCAGAATGCAACTCTCACAACTGATGAACAATTTCTAGGATGTACAGGTAGTCCTCACTTAATGACCAGTCTCTTAGCAACCATCCCTACTTATGACGGACCTCACCAGGATTACTTTACCACAGCGGCTTACTTACACACAAAGACACGTGCAGACAAATTGCATAGTGGGTGCTTGGAGACTGTAATTCCAGGTGATAAATCAAGGACTAACTTTATCTTTTTTCAGATTTTTTTTTGAAGGGGGCGCAAACTTTTGATCAAATGTCATCAGATTTTGTTGGATGTTTGTGTTTCCCACCTATAAACATCCATGGGAGTTAAAAACCCAGATTTCCTTCCAGTGAGATGTGATCCAATAAATGTGAAAAACGTGCACAGTTCCTTTATAAATGGAAGTTGATTCCAGAATTCAAACATGGCTTTAAAAGTTGCCTAAATGTGAGTTTGTGTTTCTGTTTGGCCCTTAAAAAAAAAAAAAGTCTTCTGGGAGGCACATAAAACGACACCCACCCACCCCTCCAATAACGGCTTATTTGCATATCACTGCCATTAAAGAGCAATAACTCTGATTCACCGCCAGCAGCGTGCAGCGGTTTTTATAGACCGCAGCGCATGACGCATTCCTTTCCCTCAGGATTTTTATAAATTAAGTCATTTTCAACCACGCTGTAAAGTTAATTAATTTAAATGCAGGCAAATGAAATGTTGCCTGTTGTCAAAGCATGGCGTCCAGGCTGAATTTTTTTTTCCTCCTTTTTTTTTTTTTTTCAAAAAATTGCCCAAAACAGCAGTCTGAAAACTAGAAAAGGAGCTGAGAAGGAAGATCAATTTGAAATCGCAAGGAAACAAGGCCAGGTTTAACGATTTGAAATAAGACTATTTATTTATCGTATGGCATGTTCACACCCCTTGTTGATCAAAACGCAAGAGATATAAATTACAAGATGTGAAATATAAAATCTAAAATATTATAAACATATGCCTAGATGAGGGGTCCCCAACCTTTTGGGCACCAGGGACCGGTTCCGTGGAGAGAGGTTTTTCCACAGACCAAAGAGTGCATGGTTTTGTGTGCTGCCTGCATCCCACAGATGGGGCTTTGCTTGTTTGTGCGGACCGGTTGCTGGCATACTGCAGCCCACTACTGGTCCACGGACTGGGGGTTGGGGACCCCTGGCCTAGATTACAGATATAATTTTAGGGTTCATTTGCCCCAGTCAGGAAATCAACAAAGTCTCCATTATGGGCTCTGTTTTGGCACCCTGACACTATATGTTGGATAGTTGGTTTTTCAACCACACAGTCACAATTCGAAGACTCACTTATAGAGGGCATCAGGGGACGGGGGGATGGCTCAGTGGTTAAAGATGCTGAGCTTGTCAGCTGGAAAGCTGACAGCCAAGGTTAGGGACCCAAGCGCCATGCGATGGGTTGAGTTCCCGTCACTAGCTCCAGCTCCGGCCAACCCAGCAGTTCAAAAGCATGCGAATGCGAGTAGATAAGTAGATTCCACTTCGGTGGGAAGGTCATAATGTTCCGTGCATCTTTGGTTTAAAGCCATGCTGATCACATGACCACGGAAGTCTCTTCGGACAACGCTGGCTGACTCGGCCAAGAAATGAAGATGAGCTCCGCCCCCTAGAGTTGGACACAACTGGACAGGGAAATCTTCACCTTTTATAGGGGGCATTTGCACATCTGTCATGGACTTTGTCAATTCAGTTCAGTGATGTCTGTATCTCATAGGTCTGGTCAAATTCAGGTTGTGGAGAAAAGGCTAGTTTAGAGAAGCAGTCATGGACTAGTCCTAACTAACACCCAAAAGTCCCATTCTCATCACATGAGTGGTGTGCCATGTTCCACAGTAAATGAGGATAGGGCAAATAAAACACACTTAGGTTGAAATTACATGTTTTGTTAGACGTTTAGGCTTGCATACTTTTTTCTCTGAAGTTTAGTCCCACTGTTCTCCTTCCATTCTTTTCTTGCAACAATAATCCTCTAAGACATAGGCAAAAATCAGGGTGGTTGTCATGGCTGATTCTGTGATCTGAAGTGGAGCCTTCCAAACTCGAATTAAAGACAGTAGAAGGGAGGGTAAACAATTAACCTTCTGCAGATAGCTCCAGACTTATCACCATTCATTTAACAAAGTTATGACAGCGCTGAAAAAAGTTAATTATGGCCCCTCCTCAAAGTTATGACTGTCGCACCACACCCCTCGGTCACATGATCATAAATTGGCTTCTTGGCAACTGACCAATGGTTGCAGTGTCCTGCAGTCACATGATCGTGATATGGGAATTTCCCACCCAGCCTCCAACAAGACAACAGGGGAAATTCGGATTCATTGAATGACCATATAATTCACTGAACAACTGTGTGATTCACAGTAAAAATAAAAATAAAAATGATGGAGTCTGGTCACGTGGTGCTTTGGGTGCTTGGCAATCAAAATTCCAGCCGCGACTGTGGTCGTTACTTGAGGACTACCTGTATATTTAATATTTCCCCTTTTGCCACATGGACAATTGCAATTCGGGAGAAATTTCTGGAAGGGTCTGGAAGCTTTTCTGAAGATTTGCAAGCAGGAACAAGCTGCCCAGTCTTCTTTAAGGCAGCACTAGGGACAGAGGGGACCCGGCAATGTCAAGTTTGTTGACATTGCTATAAAGGCTGATCTATTACTAGCACTATCAACTGCCTTTGACAGAGCTTAAGTGTTATTGGCAGAGGCCGTTCACTCTTACCACTTGGTTCCCCAAAGTCAGATTTAAGAATGATAGATGGAGCAGGAATTCTATGCAGGTGTCAATGTACATACCAGAGTTACTCTACGTGCAGCTAGTTTATCCGGGTGGCAACACCAGGGTCAGAAGCTCATTGTTGTCAGGTCCAACAATAGAACAAGTAGACATCATCTCCACTTTTTGATGGTCTTCAGCACAGCAAGCTCCTGGATGAATATCCTGCATGCCTTCTTTAGTTGTTGATGGGGTCAACAGTTGGCCTTGGCAGAGATGAGGGTTGAGTCTTAACTCACCAACCATGTGCCGCCATGTCCTGACCCACCACTAGCATTGGCTGAATATTTTAAGAATACTGTGGATTCTCTTTACCTATCTTAACCCGGCATCCTCCTGCCCTCAGTTTTATAGAGATGTGTCTTCTGTTCAAAGAACAGATAATTGAGGTTCTGGACATCCTGTATTTGAAGGTTATTGTCCAGCCTAAAGAGCTGGCATTAGTGTCTTTGACATTGCCCATCTGGACCATTCCAGCTGCTCATAGTCTTGCCATTATGGGGTCCATTATCCTTCTGGGGTATTTACAATAATTAATTCTACATTTCTGTCTCCATGCAAATTTGCTCAAGTAGGCATGCTAACTCCCCCAAAATATCAACTTCCCAACAAGGAAGAGGATACTTGAATATCTGCTAATGAAGGGCAAAAGAGTTGGGCTTACAGTTTGGATTTGGTTTTCCAAATGATTGTTAATCAAAAGGTATGCAGTATTACTTTAAAAAAAATAATATATTTTTTATTAATTTTTTTAACAAGCATAAGTCACTCAATAATTGGTAAACAGTGTGTTGTCTGGGTTACATTTGTAAAAACACTCCTTAACAATTGATTTCTATAATCTGTATTCCATATATTAATTTTAATTGATTTCCTCTTTCCCCAAAACATCTTTTTTTGCAAACATTAATACAATTCTTATTGTTTTAATGACAGTTAAGTATATAATTTTTCCAATATTCTTAAAAAATAATAATCATATTAGTATAATATTTCTTTTCTTTTCAGTCATTTGAGTTGCCTTATCATCAATCCTATTACGATCCTTATTTTAGTTTGTTTCTCCCACCAAATTCTAAATATTTTTACTAGTAAAGGTTTTCTCAACAATTAGTTACTTTAAAATTTTTTTGCTCTGGTGGTCATCAGCATGCTCATCATCCAATATCAAGAATGTTGTTGATGCAGGCTATAAGATGAAATGATAATTTTGAATCTTTAAAAGTTTGGGCTTGGCTTCAGTTCTTGCCTGCTAGGGAGACAAAAGAAGGAATTTACACTTCTCTCCATCTCTCCTTCCTTCCACTGATGGGCTGCATCAAGAGGTGCTGGCCCAGAAACCAGGAGACTGTGAATTCTAGTCCTCTCTTAGGCCTGAAAGCCTGTTGGGTGACTGGGCCAATGAGCAAAAGACAGTGAGTTTTATTCTGTCTTTAGATATAAAAGTTGACTGGGTGACTTTGGGCCAATCACCAGGAGACTGGGAGTTCTAGTCCTGCCTTGAGCATGAAAGCCAGCCTGCTAGAGTGTGACTGTATTAATCTCTGTCCTTCTGCCCTGGTAAGACTAGAAAGAGTGAGTGTATTTATGCAGGAGGGCAAGTACTACACGCTCTTTTGGTTTGCCTTGTAGTCATTAATAATGATGAAAGACAGCAGAAGAGAAAGAAGATGAGCAGGGAAGATGCAGTACTAGCAAAGCATTTGTGGAGAGAGGGCTCCTGAAGAGCTAGCTGTCTCCAGCGATCCTGAATGAGATATTTTATGGAAGGGGTTTAGAGTAGCTGGGTATTATCCCTCTTATAGACCCCTGGATCCTTTCTTCCTTTGTAGATTTGTAGGAGTCAATTCTGAGTACTCCTTCTTTCCCGATTTCACTATGGGGACTAACTCAAAGGAGTACTGAAGGTGAGAATTGTAACTGGTGGAGTTAGAATGATCCCACAATCCATTCCTGGAGTGCTTCTGAAAGAATGTAGAAGGACATATGGAATTTATGCATTTGTTGGGCTGACACCCTGCCTTTCATTCAAGATGCCTCTAAAGCCACTTCCAACTCTGTGACCGATAAATCAGAGTGTTGACTGTTCTTCTTATCCAAGACATGTGTGCACATCTAAGGTGGCTTCAGCTGGTGCCCAGCAAGCCCAACTATTATGCTGACTAGGGCCAATGGGACTTAAAACCCTCTTGAGAAAACCACTTTGGAGAAGAGCTCAGCTGTCGGAGAGATCAGAGTGAAAGAGATGCTCCTTGGTTGCCCAGCCATGCTCATAACGGCATTCTCTTCCATTGATGGAAGCAAGGGATGCTCAATCACTGCACGGTTCTCCTCTTTCTCCTCCTATTTTCCAGATGCGGACCACCCGCAGAGTGTCTGTCTGGCCAGTGGCCTTTGTGGGAGGCTTGCGGTACGAGTCCCCCAAAGTCAACGCTGCCGGGAAGGTGTATGGATGGAAAACTGTCTTTGACCCCCACCGGCCGTTTGCGATCGACATGGCAGGCTTTGCTGTCAACCTCAGGCTAATCCTCCAGCGACCTCAGGCTTACTTCAAACTGCGAGGGGTCAAGGGGGGCTATCAAGAGAGCAGCCTGCTCCGGGAGCTGGTTACCTTGCATGACCTTGAGCCCAAAGCTGCCAATTGCACTAAGGTATGGTTGCCTTTGACATTCCAAGCAGAGGGGTGGCTTATACAGATGTGGGTTTCTCTGGGCACCACCTGCCGGAGAACCACGAACTTCCAGACCCAGTCTGAAGAAGTTTGACCTGAAGGGCTTTTGTGTAGAGCAGATTCTGAGTCCCCATAGAAGAGAATCTTCGTAGCAGGATTCGTCACTGGGACCAAAGGTTTATTCTTCCAAGCTTTCAGGCTCATGCTGAAGCCCCTTATCAGGGAACTTCTCTCTGATGGGCTCCAGCATGAACCCAAGAGTTTAGAAGAATAAACCCTTGGTGCCGGTGACTGACTCAGACTGGATCCTGCAACATTATCCCGGGACACACCTACTTACCTTCATTCGTGAGAATCTTTGTAGCTCTGAGTAGATTCTGAGTAGCCACCACCACCTTGGTTTGCTGCTTCTTCAGCGTGTCCACATCCTCCTGGACCACCCAAGTGAAGTGTGGCATTTCCAAGACACAAAGCAAAAGGATTGGTGGAGCATCTACATTTTGCACAAATGTCCCGAGTGCCTTTCCAACGTGGGACCAATTTTGCGTCTGTCTGTTATTGTGATTTTAAAATAATGCTCTTTCTATTCAAGAGCAATTGGCAATGAATTATTTTATCGCGTTGCACAATGAAACACTAAATTAAATATCCCTGGAAACAGAGCTGGTGGAAGCTACATTTTTAAGTTCTCTTGACTAGATCATCTGCATTGATGTCCTGACTATCAGGCTCCATCTTTTGAAGCCTCCTTACTGTGTCATTTTGGACTCTAAGGCAGTGTTTCTCAACCTTAGTGACTTTAAGATGGGTGGACTTCAACTCCCAGAATTCCCCAGCCAGCAAAGCTCCACCCATCTTAAAGCCACCAAGGTGGAGAAAGACTGCTCTAAGGAGTATTCAACGATCAGTTGTATTCTTCTTTCCAAGGGCCAAAGATTCTCTAGGCTTCAGCGCCTGGGAAGGGCAACTTCCAAAGCTATTCCCCGGCTGGTATCTTGCTTCTCCATAAAGTGGGACGCCCGGCTGCCCTTCTACAGCGGTGTGCGCATATAATCCTCTTAAAGATTAACTCCTTGGGTTGCCACTTGGAACTGGAGGGGGGGGGGAGAGAAGCAAAGCTCAAACACTGAAAATTGAGAAACAGTGGGACTCTGCTTGAGAGGCTAATGAGAAGCCCAGCTTTTTTTTTCTTTTTTAATGCTTTGGCAGCAGAACGGATTCTTCAAACCAGGCAAAAGCCGACCCGTGTCTCTACACATGAAACAGGGTCGATAGCGTGCTGTTTTGTTGCCATGGCAACGAGACCCGTGGCAAGGTAAGGATGCTGGCGAGGAAGAGCTAAAAAAAAAAAGGTGCCGGAGATGTTTGGCTGAGGGGACTCTGCCATTCACCTGCTCGGCAACAGCGACCAAGAAAGAGCCCCGGGGGAAAAGGCCCTTTAATCTAGGAGCACAGGCAGTCCTCGACTTACAACGTTTCGTTGAGGGACAAAAGTTACGGCAGAACTGAAAAAAAACCCACCTTATGGCCAGTTGTCATACTTACATACTTTGCAGCGTCCCCGTGGTCACGTGATTGAAATTCAGCCACTTGGCAATCAGCATGTATTTAGGGCGGTTGCAAAGTCCCGGGTCATGGGAATGACCATTTACAACCTACGCAGCCGCCTTCTGACAAGCAAAGTCAACGGGGGGAAAGCCTGATTGGCTTAACGCCCTCACGATTCGCTTACCAACTGCAGCGATTCTGCACTTAACAAGGGTGGCATAAACAGGTGGCCAAAAGGGGCATGATGCGCATTTAACCGCAGCCTTGCTTAGCCGCGGGAATGTCGGGCACAACTGTGGTTGTAAGGCCAGGACTACATGTGGTGAAGTTCTGGGTTTTTCAGAGGGTTGGAAAAGATTTTTCCAGCCGCTAAACTAATTTGCTAGTTGGCAGCTGCTGTTGTTGCACGTCCACTCCTGTATTGATTTTCGACCTATACAACCGACCTATATGGCTTTTGTGTGAAGTCTCTCCCCCCTCCCTACTCACAGGTGCATCCGTCAATGTCCACCAAAGTCATTTATCAAACCCCACAGAGGCGAGGGCAGGGGGGGAGGAAGGAGAGAGATCTGAGCGGCCACCTTAAATGATTTTGATTCAGCCCTCCCTTTTTTCTTTTTAAAATTGAGATTGTCTTGGTTGCCAGGGTGTCTGATTTCGGCAGCCCGCAGATTTAGACGTGACAGCCCGTTGGAGAGCTGACAATTACCTTCCTTCTGTTTTAATAACTAAGATAATGGTTCTGAAGGTTCCCGTAATTGGAGAGGCAGCATGCGATGCCAGAGACCAGTAAGTGTGAGTGTAATTAAAATAGCAGTAGGGATTAATCAGATTGGTGGGTGATCTGCCAAACCACCAGTGCTTCGGGTGTGTTAAGAGCGTTGGCACTGCTCCGCGTGGTCCTTTTTTTCGGCCTTTTCACAGCTGGGGCTGCATGACTGGCTGGGGGATTCTGGGAGTTGAAGTCCACAAGTCTTAAAAGTGGCCAAGGTTGGACATCCCCACTGTAAGCAGCCAGGAAGCTGAGAGAAGCATGCTTAGGAGAGGCATCTGCTGTGTGGGTTCACAAGTTACAAATCACACCTTTTGGTAACACATTTGAAGCATGGCTGAGTGGGGCTGATGAATCCACCGGAAAGATTTGCTAGTCTCTTGATGACAAGAGTAGTTATTTGTATATTTTTTTTCTTACCCTGGCGATCTTGTTTCTCGTGACCAGGTGACCGTAGTGGAGATGAAGAGAGTTTTCATTCAATTTCTCCCGAAGAATAAAACATATTGAGACTCGTATTTTACTTTAGGCAATGCATCATTTAATTGTGACCTTTTTAACAAGACTGTTGTTAAGCCGTGGCTTGCAAACAGCCATATTCTGGATTTCTACCACATCCTGCGCCAAATTACCACCATACTGATGGCTTAATATGATGAGTGCAACAATGAACCCTCCAGATAAGGGAAGTAATCATGGATTGCTTGGCTTGATTTAGATTCCCTCCTTTAAAAATAAAAAATAAATTACTTGTTTTATAATACTGCTAGAGAAGAGTAAAAAGGCTGGGCTGGATGAAAAGCAACTGTGGAGTCCTGGGTGCTTCTGGAGCTTGGTTGTTTTCTTGCAGACATTTCATTACCAAACTAGGTATCATCATCAATGCTAGAAGGGAGTAAGCTTTGGTCTCATTTTATATTCAACTCTGAGCTACAAATATTCTCTTCTATCAGGATGAAAGCAAACCAGGAATGAGCAAGGAAGCGCCTACATTGCTATGTTTGCAGAAATGCATAGTCACAATTAATAAACATGAACCCAGGCGATACGTTGAAAGGAAACTACGGGTATCTAAGTACTTTTCAAGGGAAATGCATTTATCCACCCATACCTATCTAGCCTGGTCACTTTTCTAACTCTTCAGCAGCACGACCACCCTTTGAAATGATAGGAGTTAGCAGAAGTTAGATCAAAACGCATGCTTGAGGAACACCTTGAGATCCATCACTATTTTTGTCTCTGCAACCCCATCTTATTCTTCTCAAATCTGTTTTAACCATTGGAGATCCCCCATCTGTCTTTGGAGAATGTAGCTAGCTACACCCTTAGTTTAATAATGTAACGTCAGTGCATGCACTGACCTCCTATGCTTCTTCTTTGATCCAGATTCTCGTCTGGCACACAAGGACCGAGAAACCCGTGCTGGTGAACGAGGGGAAGAAAGGCTTCACAGATGCCAACGTGGAAATCTGACATCACGCTGCAAAGCCAGGAGCGATGCGAGCAGGTACAGCCCAGGTGCATTAGTCAATCACAACACTTGGCAGGTTGGCATTTGCTACCACGGGGGTCTCTCTTCAAGTGGGACTGAAGAGGAAGAATTTGAATTGGAGCCACCATTCGTGGCAGCTGCTCAAAATAGTAAACACCCATCCCTCTTTCTTCTGAAGGCTTGAGCATAGCTCATGTTGAGCCTGGTGCTAAAATGAGAAAGATCCCAACTGGGAGGGAGGGAGAAGGCCAAGCTTAGCACTGTCGCGTTAAGCTACATTGTACTAAACACAGCAGCAGGACAGGGGGGAACCACTTCCAGGGGCTGCCATGTGCTTCGTTTAACAAGTAGCATTGGCTGGAGACATTATAACATAACAGAATATGATTGGAAGGGACCTTGGAGGTCGTCTAGTCCAATCCCCTGCTCAGGCAGGAAACCTTACACCATTTCAGACAGACGGCTGCCCAATCTCTTGTTAAAGACTTCCAGTGTAGGAGCATTCACAGCTTCTGGAGGCAGGTTGTTCCACTGAATAATTGTTCTCACTGTCAGGAAGTTTCTCCTTAGTTCCAGGTTGCTTCTCTCCTTGAATAGTTTCCATCCTTTGCTTCTTGTCCTGCCTTCAGGCGCTTTGGAGAATAGGTTGACCCCCCCTCCTCTTCTTTGTGGCAGGCCACCAACTAAGATATGAATAAGGGTTTGCTTTGGAAAAAAAAGTCAACTTTCTGCTCCTAACTGCAGCTCAAGTGGGACACTGAAGCCCATTTTTTTTTTTTCTATTTGCAGTCTGTTCCCACCCCGATTCCAGACTCAAACTGGGCCCTTGATCAACCAGAGGAAAACCACCCAGGCGAATTGCTCCATATACCAGAGAACAGCTTGGGTTCTTGCACAGAGGGGTAAAAAAAAAAAATGGAGATCAATAAATTAATAAATCAGTATTTAAAAAAACAACAACAGCTCACTTATGCCTGACCTTCTGGAAAACGATCCAATAAAATGAAATGAAACAACAACAGATAAAAAGCAGAGCGATAGAGGTGCGGGACTCCCCAAGGGCCGTTAGTGAAACGAGAGCAATGCAAAATCAGCAAGAGGGCAAAAGCCAGGTTATGGATTGGTCAGCTTCCTCAATCATCTGCCCTAGATAGTAGAACAGGAGAATTAGAAGGGGAATTGATACGTGCTATAAACACCCTCGGGCAATCTGTCTGAAACATGCTGGCTGGGGAGTTCTGGGAGATGAAGTCCACTTTTCTTTAAAAAAAAAAACCTATTTGCATATTATTTCTCAACCTTGGCAACTTTGAGCTGTGAGGACTTCAAGTCCCAGAATTCCCCAGCCAGCCATGCTGGCTGGGGAATTCTGGGAGTTGAAGTCCTCACAGCTCAAAGTTGCCAAGGTTGAGAAATAGTGCCCTAGACTGAATGAGGTGTCAACATTCATTATTTCATATTGATGGATGTTATTGTTTTTTTATTGTTCCTTCATAGAGAGGCGTGCACACGTGTACACACACAAACACGTACACACAGATACAACTCCTGCAGGTAGTACAATAGCTCACACAGCCTCTCTTTCTGTGCTTAAGGTCCTGCATCCAGAAAGGTGCATTTAAAACTTTTATCTGCTTATATTGTAAAGCGGGCTTGAAATTTAATGGCACAATTTAAGAGGGTTTTTTCCCCCCAGCTTATCCTGAGCAAAAAGCAATGTACAGAAAAGATGGCATAGAACAGGGGGAAATAGCAGAACGTGGTGCCTTGCTACACACCCCGGCAATTAAAAAGGCTTATTCTTCCTGGCACACACTGAAATTATGTGGATATAAAGATTTGGGGGTTGCATAATGAGGGATATGCATGAGCTTGCTGGTAAGATGGTAACCATCTTTGCATTTTGTCTTGCTCTGGAACGATGGTCAAAACTTCAGCGGCGCAAAAATGAATTAAATCGAATTACGCCCTGTGTTTTTTTTTTAAAAAAAGAAGTTGGGAGAGGTTTTTAGAAAAATCAGCCGCTCTGCCTCTTGTAGACTTTTCCCCCATTGATTTTGCTCATCTGAAGATCGCAAAAGGGGATCACGTGATCCCGGGACACTTGCAACCGTCATAAGTACATGTCAGTTGTCAAGCGTCTGAATTTTGATTACATGACTCTGGGGATGCTGCAATGGTCGTAAGTGTGAAAACCATCGTAAGTCACTTTTTTCAGTGCCATTGTAACTTTGAATGGTCACTAAATGACTAATTGTTAAGTCGAGGGCTCCCTGTACTGGATCCTGATTATTATTATTATTTTGTTTCCATCTCAATCAATCAAAATGCTAAAAATGCGAATCCTGGGCATTATGTTAACAAAATAAGAAAGAAAAATGAACACCGGGATATAATAAACCAGACTGTTTAATATAAACAAGCCTGTGGTTAAAAAGAGTCACTAAGCTTTCGTCAGGCCAAACTACCGACGTCATCAGAGTTGGAATAAAAGGAGATCAGGAAGGCAGCTCATATAATCTCCTGCCTCTGCCTTTTACACACATTTAAAAATGCAAAGCACAACTATATCTTCAGGCTGAAAGGAAAGGAATGTAAAATTGTACAGCAAAAAAAATAGGCTTATTTTTTAACCTTTCACCTGAGTGACTAAGATGCGTAAGCCGGGGTGGACTCAAATCATGCTTGGGACTAAAGGCAGACCTCTCGCAATAAGGAAAACAAACATGGTACCAATAAGATAATAATAATAGAGACAGATTTTCTTTTTTTTTTCCTTTTTTCCCCTTTATTACAAATATCTAGCAAACCAGACACGGGGAAAAAACCGAACCAACAAACCAACTAGGCCTTAAGACGACTTGATGAAAAAATTCAAAACCCGGGTCAGTGTCGGTGGGGGAAGAGAAAACAGCATTTGAGTAAAATTCACATCCAACGATACAGAATTTATAGTCACCGCCTTTCAAAACAGAACACCAGCCCAAACCTTTGATTGAAGGGGAAACGAGAAGCATTTTTTTTTTTTAAAAAAAGGAAATTTGGTTTTCTCAGCACCGCGTGTTTTTTTTCAATCGCCATTCTTTCTGCTGGTGTGTCTGTGTGTGTTTTCTTTCACCCTTCCTCTCTCTCTCCACTGTATGACTAAAACTCTGCCAGGCTGCAGTAAATCATAGACCAAAAAGAAAATTGTAATGATTTATCCCAATTTCCTCCCGGAGCATGTGGTGGAGGGCAGGCGGTGATATGCTCAGGATGTGTCAAAGGTTCAAATCTTTGCTATCAGGATGCACAGAACAGGTGGAAAGGGTGGGCTCCCCCCCCCACCACTTTGGCTTCTGTTTTTACAGTTGCACTCTTCTTATATTTTCAATTTCATACAGTTAATTTCATAAATAGAATGAAAAATGGTTTTGAACAGCCAGAAAGACCTCAACATCACTTGGCGCTTGCTTTTCCAGCAGTTGTTCAGGCTGATTGTCAGGATGCAGTTGAATTGTGATCCTGGCCCTCCCCTTTACAGGTTAACCTTCCAGAACAGGAGTCTCCAACCTTGGCCACATTAAGACCTGTGGACTTCAACTCCCAGAATTCCCCAGCCAACCAGCCACTTAATGTGGCCAAGGTTGGACATACCTGTGCTGGAGGGTTAACCTGTAAAGGAGAGGGCCAGGATCACAATTCAACTGCATCCTGATGATAAACCTGAACAATTGCTGGAAAAGCAAGTGCCAAACTTCTTTTGGGTGTGGGTCTGGGCCTGCAAGACACAACCAATGGCAGGCTGGCTAGAGGAGGACACTGACACCAATTGTGCCCACGGCTACACAACGCTTAGCTCCATCAGAGAAACTGAGTTTTTGATTAATGATGGAAGGAGGAAGAGACAGCAAGGTGCACAGAGACTGGGTGTTTATGGCTTACAGCAGCTTCTTCCAACCGGTGCTTCCCACAAGGATAGGGATACAAGATCCATCATCCACTGGCCTTCTGGGGTGATAGGTTGTGCCTCAAAGCCCTGGAGGGCATCCTACTGGGGAATGCATCCATGTTGCCTTTTCTCTTTTTTAAAGAAAAAAGCACATGAAAAAGGTCATTTTTAAAACAGGTCCAATTCCTCTCCTTTGACTAATTATTCAGCAACGCACTCAAGTACGCCTTCAGGTTGAATCCCCAAGTCCCCCAGACCCTCCCTCAGAAGCAAGAGAGGTGGCCGAGTTGACTCTCAATGCAAGCGGTCATAATCTGAGGATTATCTCTGAAGCAGAGGCCTCTGTTCAGACTGGGACCGGTGCCCCTTACGAGACCCAGTCCAGAAAGATAAAGTGGCTGGGGATATCAAGAGTTGCAGTCCCAATTTGCTGAGGGTGGGGCACCTTTTGCAAAGGACCGAAGCACACTGCGCAGAATCTCAACCTAGTTGGGGAGCATTGTGTAGAAGTTTTTGGTTTTGCTGGGACGTGTTTATTTTCTGAAACAGCACTGTTTTGGGCTGGTCTTGGGAAGGGGGTGGGGTTCTACCCGTGGGGGCTTCTGTTGAAGCTCCTTCCTGGCTCCAGAGGGTGCTCCTAAAATTTAGCAATAGATTAGTTCATGCCACGTCTTGGTGTAAAGATACATCCCAATCCCACCCACCCCTGGCCCAGCATTCACCCTTTGTGGTTTGTGACCTCAAGAACCTGTGGTTCAGCTGGGGAAAACTGCAAGGGGCGTGGGGCAAGGGGCTTCAGATGTTACAGGCGTTCCTTGCAGCTTGGAAGAAGCCCAATTCCAGCCCCCTCCCCCCAAAATCCGTGGCATGTCACTGAAATGTAGTTTCCACTGTCTCTGCATGATGTCCCCATTGGTGGCCCAAACGTGGCGTTCCTTCCTTTTAAGATCTGGGTTGGAATGACCCAAGGAATGCAAAGCGGTAAAAACAACATTCCTCCACAGCCTGCCCAACAACCAGATCAGGGAGTTAAGACTGGCAATTGTGTAAAAAAACCCAACGTGGACTACTAGAGATGCAAAGACATTCCTTTTCCAGCCACAATCTAAAGGAGGATCCCGATCAAACCATTGCAGATCGGCGGTTTCAATCCATCGGATCTCCCATGACTTGCGGACATTCGTTCCTTTGTCAGGTCCTTAGCATCTAGTGTTGCAGGACACAAGAACTTGTAGTGAAGTTGAGTTCCTTTGGGAGAACCTTCCTAGCTACCTGGGCATCTGTCTTCAAGTACGCTTAGTCAACCTCCTAAATTAACTCACCAGGTGGGCCTTCTTTGGCCAAACTCCACCCTTAACTAGAAAATATAAGGATACAGGGCACAGTTTTCACAATGGGAGGGAGGAAGGTCTGCCTCGAGACTCTTTGACCTCCCACAATCAGTTAAGAAGCATAACCTTAACCATTACTATCAGTAGAGGGTGGGACAATCAGGAACAGCTCAGGTCACATACTGAACCCTTCCCAAGAAGGCCAGATCTGTGGAATGGATGATACGGCCTCCAAGACGCTCCTCAAATATAATGATCTAGAGAAGAGAAGAGAAGAGAAGAGAAGAGAAGAGAAGAGAAGGAACAACCTTGCTCAGATGAAAGAATGAGCTCCTTTGGGGCAATTCTGCACATACTCCTTCCCATTTCCCCCATGACATCAGTCCTGTGAGGTGGGTTGGGCTGAGAGAGAGAGGGACTGCCCCAAAATCACCCAACTGGCTTTCATGCCTAAGGCAAGACTAGAAGTCACAGTCTCCTAGTGACTGGCTCAAAATCACCCAATTGGCTTTCATACCTAAAGTAGAACTAAAATTCAGTCTCCTAGTGATGGGCTCAAAGTCACCCAGCCAGTTTTCATGCCTAGGGCAGGACTAGAACTCCCAGTCTCCTGGTGATTGGCCCAAAGTCACCCAGCCACTTTGCATGCCGAAGGTAGGACTAGAACTCAGTCTCCTAATGATTGGCTCAAGGTCACCCAGCCAGTTTTCATGCCTAAAGCGGGACTAAATCTTCCAATCTCCTGGTGATTGCCTCAAAATCATCCAAACAGCTTTCACGCCTAGTGGGACTAGAATTCCAAATCTCCTGGTTTCTAACTTGGTATCTTCACCATTAGACCAAACTGGTTCTGAGTATATTGAGAGACATGAAAAAAAAGAGAACAGGGTTCAAATCAAGCGACTCACTTCGTTGTACCCTTGTTGGAGCCAGGTTCCCGGGAGGTAGAGGGTTTCCTGAGGACCAATTTTCCAGTAGCGACCCAGGTTCTGGCCATTGACAAAGACAACTCCCTTTTCCCAGCCCTGGAAACACAAAAGGGGATCTCACTACGGTGGATCAAGATGTCAACATTGTGCAATGGATCTAGTGCCTTTACAGGTAACCAATGATGAAACGTGAAACTACTGCAGCGGTGCTAGAAGCGCCAACATATTTTTCTAGTTCCTGCTGCAAAAACTAAGAAAAGAAGAAGACAAATGCATATTCATTACAATTAAGTATTCTGAGCAAAGCTCGCCTTTTAGACTGTTGTCAACACATTTTATCTAACAGAACAGCAGGTCAATCTCAACTGCATGGAAAGAATACTAACTGGAAACATACAATTGGTCGTCCAGTTGTTTTCTTTCTCTTCTGGTGCCCCACCACCACAAAATGCTGATAGGGCACACAAACTGAGGCGCAATTAAGAAAATTTCACCTAGAAGAAGCAGGATTAAATAAATCCAGACCACAGAGGGCTGACTGTCCTTGTGCAAGCCGACTACGCATATTCCTGTCAATTCTGCAACTCGTGAAGTTGGATGAGGATGAACGAACGTTCCTGCTAACCTGAAAGAATCCCAGGATCCTTACAAACAGAGGGTTTTTCTGTTTCTTGCCTCCATGGAAGAGAAAAGAAGTTGCCGATTTGGGCAAGTAAAACACCACAAGGACGTCTCCACCCTAATGACCTTCACAGTGACTGAGAAACAATCCACAAAACGTTAGAAGGCTAAGAAAGTTGATCAATCTGGGAGAACCAGGCCAGAGACGAGTATAACAGGAACCCATAAAAGTAACTCCCTAGAACAGAGGTCCCCAACCTTTTGGGCACCAGGGACCGGTTCCGTGGAGAGAGGTTTTTCCGCAGACCGGAGGGTGTATGGTTTTGTGTGCTGCCTGCATCCCGCGGATGGGGCTTTGCTTGTTTGTGTGGACCGGTTGCTGGCGTGTCGCAGCCCGGTACTGGTCCACAGACCGGGGGTTGGGGACCCTTGCCCTAGAATACTATTTCGCAACCTTGGCAGCTTTTAGGATGTGTGGACTTCCGCTGCATAGCCCGTTGGGGAATTCTGGGAGTTGAAGTCCAGACATCTTAAAGTTGCCAAGGTTGGGAAACACTGCCCTAGAAGCAAACTTGGTTCATGAAATAACTTGTTCCCCCGCCACCACATAGTTCTGCCCTAATTCTCTCACTGACCTCACCAAACACATGAAGGGCTACCAGACCTATCCAATCATGTGCATATTCTAATTTGCATAACTCTATAAAGTAGGCTTGCAAGTTAACCTCTGTGTCCTCCAGTACCATTAGTTGAGTCCACGGCTCAACAGAACGGTGGTAGGCCTCTATCCTAAAGGACCTCTGGGAGAAATTTTGAGAGCGAGGTTTATCCTACATCTGTACATCTCTTTTTACACAACTTACCTCGAGCTTCAGGAAAGTATCTTGGGGCATATACTGTATTTGGAGTGTTCCTCGGAAGAACGCGGGGCCCACCGCGCTGTCAGGGATGGCACTCCAAGGAGATGCTCCACGCAGACTGTGGGAGAAAGGAAAGATTCCTCAAAGGGATCTCCAGGAGAAAAATCCATCAGCAACCCCTATCAGTCCTGACGTAGCTAAATCTTGCTTGAGGGGACCATGGTGCTCTCTGAGCTTGGTGGTTTTCTTGCAGACGTTTCCTTACCCAAACTAGGTATCCTCATCAGTGCTGATAACATTACCTAGTTGGGTCATGAAATGTCTGTAAGAAAACCAAGCTCAGAGGGCACCAAAGACCCCACAGAACGACTAAGAAATGTTCACCAAAGTAACCAGCGACGGATAGAGGTGAAGGGCTCCTCTTGATGAACACCTTCAAGGTGAGCTCAGCCAGCCATCCGGCAGGTGCGTTTTGGATCCCTGCGCTAAGCAGGAGGCTGTGTTTAATTGCCGCGTGGCTCCTTCTAACTTTTGCCATTGTGGTATTTTACAATTCTGGGAACTTCGTCTGCAGCTGTTGTGTTCTGTGAATTGGTGTTCAAACCATCATCCCTGCTGACAACAAATTTCAACTGTTTGGATCGGGGTGGGGGGGGCTGAATGCCAAATTGGTCTGTACCTTCCTGAGGATTGTTAACTAGATCAAAATAGTCCCCCTCTGGATATTTTGAGAGGAAGGAAAGAACAAAAGAGCCATTTGTCAAGCTAGCATTTATACGGATTTCTGCAGGCAGCAGGAGTTGGAACTGATGGCCTCAAGGGTGCCTCCCAGCTATTACAGCTTTGAAGTGCCTACCTCTGTGATTGCTATTATCAAGCCAGAGGCCTCTAGACGACTAGTACTGGTGCTTTCTTCCTTTCCTTCCTCCACCAGCCTCCCTCCCTTGAAGTGCCCCCCTGCCACTTTTAGGAGGGCTTAGAACAGGAAGACCAAAATTACGCCAGCCCTGTACTGTAACCAGGAAACAGTAACGACCTATGAAGGAGAATATTTGTAGCTCAGAGTTGATATGAGGGGTCCTTGGTGCTCTCTGGGCTTGGTGAGTTTTCTTGAGACGCTTCATTACCCAACTAGGTAACATCATCAGTGCTAAACTAGTTACCTAGTTTGACTAGCACTCCTCCACCTCCTTCTCCTCCTCCCCTTCTCCTTCTCCCCGGCTCCACAAACTCAACTCCCTTTTAGCACGGATGATCTTACCTAGTTTGCGTAATGAAATGTGTGCAAGAAAACAACCAAGCTCAGAGAGCATCAATAATAAGACAAGACTGCTTCTTTGGTTCTCCAGCTAACAGTTTCAAAACACGACACAGCCCAAGCCCACTTGGCTTGTTCATGGTCAGTTACAAGAGGACCACTTCAGAGGAGTGCTGATGTTTATCCCGAAAGCTCAAGTAATTTGGGAACTTTTATTTATGTATATCCGGCCTTTACTGTTTTTTTTTTATAAATAACTCAAAGTGGGAAACATATTTAATGTGCCTTCCTCCTCCTATCTCCCCCACAACGACAACAACCTTGTTGTGAGAGATTGGCCCAAAGTCAAAGTCACAAAGCTGGTTTTCATGGTTAAGGAGGAACTAGAACTCACTGTCTCCTGGTGACTGGCCCAAAGTCACCCGTTTCATGCCTGGGGAAGATGGGGGGGGGACCAGAACTCAGAGTCTCCTGTTTTCTAGCCTGACTATTCTAGTTGTATCTATCAAACCATTATCAGCACTGGCGGTGCCAGTTGGCGTGAAAGGGGGAAATTATATTGAAAAATGCCCACTGCTAAGAAGGGCCACTGCGCGGCTCTGCACGTTTGGGAGCTACCAGTCCAATTCTTTGCCAGGTGCCAGATTGCTGGCGGGTGGAGCTGCTAGCTAGGATTTGGACCTCAGCCAAGTGCAATTCCAGTAAACAAAGGAAAGAGGAAAACAAATAACCAGAACGAAAAAGCAGGGGGTGGGTGGGGGGGAGGCGGGAGTGGGGAGGGTGTGTGTGTCGTTGGCGAGATTCGCTGAGCGAACCTTTCCATGAAGCTCGGTTTCATTTCAAGGCTGTAAATCTTGAAGTTCCTCAAGGAGGTTTTGTTGAAAACGATGTCGCCAATTAAGCCTGCAAGAGAAACAAGGGTGAACGGCCAAAGCTGATGAATCGCCTTTCAAAGGGGAGGCAGGACCGGCTTCCAAGACCAACGGCCGGCCGCCACCCTCCCCGAACAGACGTCGGGGTCCACCCAATCCCGGTTCAGAAAGAGCTGAGAAACAGGTGTAAAATGGGGCAAAACTCACTTAACAAATGTCTCACTTAGCAACATCAATTTTGGGCTCAAGGACTACTTTGCACCGTTTTAGAAGCATCAGATGAACCCGTTAAGTCGCGGCACCCGCTTTCTGGAAGGAGAGCTCTCGCCCCCCCCCCCCCCAAATCTNCCGTAGTTGACTCGGCCACAGTTCTCTACTAAGATTTGCAGCTGTCTATATCCCTGCAGGGCATAAGAAAAAAGGAAATACCCGAATGTTTGGAAGAGGAAAAATCAGAAAAATCACACAATCATGGGGATGCTGCAAAGGTCGCAAGGGTGAAAAACGGTCACAAGTTACATTTTCCAGTGCCGCTGTAGCTTTGAACCGTCACTAAACAAATTGTTGTAAGTTGAGGACTACAACCGGGATAGGGACATCTGAGCTAGTGAATTGTAGGTTATACTTGCATCCTTCAAGAACTGACTCTACAGACATTTTATTCTAGCATAGGTGATCGCTTACTAATCTGAATAAGCTTGGCAGCAAAGCTGGTCACTGGCTCTGATAAACTTGTCTTAAAAAGGTAAAATAAGGTTAAAACAAATAAAAATCTTGCCTGCCAATCCAACTGCTTTTTCTAACTGCTCACCTGCCTGTTAGGAATGGACAGCTCCTGTACGTTGTAATCAAGGTGACCAATATATCGAGTATTAATAAACACCTGCAGGAGAAAAAAAAAAGCAGACAAAAAAATAGATTCTTTTAACTTTCACAAAAATCAGGAAACTAGTGGAGGATTTAGACATTGTAACATGAAAAGAGCAGAAGTACCTGGGGAGAATTCCAGTTGTGGATCCAAGCACTAGATGTAGCCGTGTTACTATAATCATTTAAACAGATTATAGATGCAAATAGAACGAGGGAAAATTAATTAAAAAGCCTGGATTATTCAGCCTCAGTAGTTACAATTAGCAGGTTATGACCATCCAGTTGCTCCACAAAAATAAAAATATTTTCTACTTTTAAAGGTATTCTGTAAATTGTAATAGCAAACCTCTCTCTGTATTTTTAAAGCTTCAGTAGGTAATTGGCATTCAAACCTAGCTCAGTGGATCAATAGTTAAAGCAGCGGTCTTCAAACGTGGCCCTTTTATGACGTGTGGACTTCAACTCCCAGAATTCCTCAGCCAGCCAACCAGGCTGGCTGAAGAATTCTGGGAGTTGAAGTCCACACGTCATAAAAGGGCCACGTTTGAAGACCCCTGAGTTAAAGGGAAGCCTTTTAGAACATGGTCTAGACAGGGCAGTCCATACTAAAGACCAAGCTTCTGAACTCAACTGAAAATTGTGTGTGCAATTAGGGCCAAATGACAAGAGCAACTGGTAATTATGAAGTCACCAGAGCTTCAATATGTTCACTCCACGAAAGTCACCTTGATCCAAGAGTAAATTATGAGTTAACTAAGATCTAGCCAGCTTTTCCCTCCCAGAAAAAGGCAGTAAATCTCGCACATCCATCCTCACCTCTGCTCGGTCTCGGATGTAGTCACGCGAATACAGCATTCCTCCGCCAAGGATGACCGTCTCATAAAGGGTGTAGCCAAAGGCCTGTCCATTGCCATTGTTGACTGGTAGGTTCTCCATGTTGATGGGGTATTCTGACTTCACAATCTGCAGAAGAGAAACCAGAACAGGATCCTAACAGCAACTGCTAAGAAATAAGGTGGGGTGTTGTTTTTTTTTCCCTTCATGGGTTCATGAAACAGACACAGCTCCATAATAAGCTAACACGACGTTGACGATAAGGAGAGAAAAGAATAAAAATATAAACAGGGGTAGAGTTTGCTTGGAGGGTCCTTGGTGTTTTTTGAGCTTGGCTGTTTTCTGGTAGACATTTCAGTACCCCAACTATGTAACATCATCAGTGCTAGAAGGGAGTGGGATTTACTATCTGTTTACCTACAAGTCCTTTCTAGCACTGATGAAGTTACCTAGATTGGGTAATGGAACATCTGCGAGAAAGCAACCAAGGTCAGAGAGCACCAAGGAACCCACAGTCATCACCGTCCTCCTCCTCCTCCTCCTCTTCTCCTCCTCCCCTCTGCAAACCCCACTCCCTGCTAGCACTGATGACGTTACCCAGCTGGGTAACGAAACATCTGCAAGAAAACAACCAAACTCAGAGAGCACCAAAGACCTCTCATTTCAACCCTGAGGCACAAATATTCTCCTTTAGAGTTTGGTTTCATGTGAATGTGTTCATAACACCTCCTCTTCCAGTGGAACCATTAATGGATCCTACATGGATCACTTCATTCAAAGCAACAAAGATCCAATTCTATCACAGGCCTGGCTAATGTCTGGCTTCCTGCTCACACACAGAACATGACTTAAACCCCTCGTCACTTGGAGATCTGCGATCGATTCGGATACGCAAACAATGCAAGGCACCAAGCAAAGCATCAAGTGCTTGCTTGCAGGAACTAAATCAAGAAACGGTATTTTTTATTTTCTTCCGAAACCTTCAGCTGAGAAGCAAAGGTTTGTGGCACGTTGAATGTTGCAAAATTTAGACAACTAGGCTAAGGGTTTTTTTTCCCCCAAATGCCACACAAAATCATCTAACGGGGATGCAGAATTGTCCTGCTTGTTCTAAAAAGGCATTAAATAACAGACCTGAAGGACAGGATCGAGGACTCGTTCAAACATGCATATTTAACCCTGCAAATGATTTTTCAAGCAACTTAACTTCCACAGGCCCCTCATTATATCTGCATATAAATACAGCGACTCCATTTTAAGTGTGCCTTTTATCAACCCATCTCACACCAGCAGTTTCAAAGCCCAGTGATATCCAAAGGCTGAGATTTATTCTGAGTTCTTTAATAAGGACCCCAGCCGTGATTTGTGGTTTGTTGTTCCCAGTCCCATCATCTAGCCAATCTGAGCACAGGCTTCCCTGGAGGATGACTCACCTCCATCCCCGACAACAGTTCC
Organism: Protobothrops mucrosquamatus; assembly: GCF_001527695.2. NCBI lineage: Eukaryota > Metazoa > Chordata > Lepidosauria > Squamata > Viperidae > Protobothrops > Protobothrops mucrosquamatus. The sequence continues at coordinate 95,856 of NW_015387695.1, forward strand.
CACAGTGAGATATACTGCTGCATCAGGATGGCCCCGTAAGATGCTTTATTTGAAATTATCGGAGGTGGAGGGAGAGGAGTCTCTTTGGAAAAGGAAAAGAGAGAATGTGGTTGGATTCGAGCACTGGATTGGTGGAAAAAATTCTCAATTTCCCAACTTCCTTGGCTGGAGAAGAGCTTACAGTGAGTCCTTGACTTACGACATGAAATTGAGCCCAAAGGTTTACGTTGCTAAGCAAGGCTCACTTAAGAACTGCAGAAGGAAGGAAGGAAGGAAGGAAGGAAGGAAGGAAGAGGAAGGAAGGAAGGAAGGGGAAGGAAGGAAGGAAGAGGAAAGAAGGAAGAGGAAGGAAGGAAGAGGAAGGAAGGAAGGAAGGAAGGAAGGAAGAGGAAGG
>NW_015387695.1:97301-123315 GCF_001527695.2 Protobothrops mucrosquamatus
AGGAAGGAAAGAAGGAAGAGGAAGGAAGGAAGGAAGGAAGAGGAAGGAAGGAAGGAAGGAAGAGGAAGGAAGGAAGGAAGGAAGGAAGGAAGGAAGGAAGGAAGGAAGGAAGGAAGGAAAGAAGGTCTTTCTCTCATCTACACAAGCTAAGCCTGGTCAGACCCAGTTAACACTAAACGGAGGAAATGTTAGGGCTCCTGGCTAAATTGGTTAAAATGAAAAAGAAAAAACAACAACTTCATAGCCTGGAGGAAGGCGATGGTAAAACACTGTGTTACTGTACTACCAAGAAAATTCCGGAATGTATTCATCCAGAATGGAGCCCAACTCAAAGGTGATGGCACTGAAACAGTTTCTTCCCAGGATCAAAGAAAGAAAAGAAGGAAGAAAAAGGGGAGGATGTACAAAGCTTTCTCTCTCTCCCTCCCTCCCCTTTCCATTCCCTCCCTCCCTCCCTTTTCCTTCCTTCGTTCCTTCCTTCGTTCCTTCCTTCCTTCTCCCCTCCCCTCCTCTCCGCTGCCTCTCTCCTCTTTCCAGTCAGCATTTGCTTTAAGTCCACCAACGATGTGGTTATAAGGACTCATCCTTCCTCACCACCTTGGAAGCCCCCCAAGGGCCAGTCTCATAACAAAACTCCCCCCCCCCCGCTCCTTCCATCCTCTCCCCACTCTGCTGAAAGCAGCCCCGCTGGCTGATCAACAGAATGAAGCTGCACTGGAAGCAGCAGGGGGGCTCAACACACCCACTGGGGGAGAGTCGTTTTTCAAGCCGGACTCCTCCGCCCCCCCCAGCATTTAGAGAGGGCAGAGAAGCCGCCCCTTCTTTCATGCAGTTACCCATCATGCTGGAAAGAAGCTTGCGCAGTTTAAAGTACTTGGCGGTGTAATCTCCAGCCTCAGTCAACACGGCGTCATAATCTGAAAAAACAAAACAAAAGTAGAGCAGGTAGCAAAAAAAACCTAGTTTACCTTATGTATAGGTGCATGTCATGGAAATCACTACAAGAACAACACATACAAACACACACATACACACACACACACACAGGCTGGATTCACCAAACCCTCTTAACCAGGCTAGGAACAATCCCAATGCTGACATTCCCAATGCTGACATTCCCACAACAGGCTAACCTTAGCACTGATCATTAGCCCTGATGATGTTACCTAGTTTGGGTAACGAAATGTCTGCAAGAGAACAACCAAGCTCAGAGAGCACCAAGGACCCCTCATTTCAACCCTGAGCTACAAATATTCTCCTTTATTGGTAATCTTGGATAGTTTTAATCCAGGTTTAATCTTTTGGGGTTTCTGTTCCCATTGGGCCAGTTGATCAGTTCAGCGTGAATTATGAGACCCTTAAAAAACAGGTTCATTTAGTAACCAGAGAAAAGATGATATAAGAGCCCAGCCACAGCTCAGATAACATGTTCAATCTTAAACTTGATTAACAAAACACAACTTTTGTTTTCTTTGCTTGCAAAAACGAAGCGGCAAGGGTGTCCGAACTTGGCCACTTTAAGACTTGTGGACTTCAACTCCCAGAATTCGTCAGCCAGCAAGTCTTAAAGTGGCCAACTTTGGAGAGCCCTGTATTGTGGCATATTGTGATAGCTTGCTTCATGCCACATTATAAGACAATCATACCCATAATCTGATTTTTAGCCCACTCTTAAATTCACTGTACAAACGCAGGTAGGACATCGTAGCAATTTTAATCGATCAGAAAAGAGCTGGAAGGGACTTTGGAGGTGTTCTAGTCCAACCCCTGCTCAAGCAGGAGACCCTATACAATTTGATACAGGTGGCTGTCCAGTCTCTTCCTAAAAACCTCCAGTGATGGAGCACCCACAACTTCTGGAGGCAAGCTGTTCCACAGGTTAATTGTCCTCACTGTTAGGAAATTTCTCCTTAATTCCAGGTTGCTTCTCGCCTTGATGAGTTTCCATCCATTGTTTCTAGTCTTGCCTTCTGGTGCTTTGGAAAATAAGTTGACCCCCTCCTCTTTGTGGCAACCTCTCAAATCCTAGAAGACTGCGATCATGTCCCCCTCCCCCCAGTCCTTCTTTTCTCTAGACTAGCCAAACCCAAATCCTGCAACCGTTCTTCATATGTTTTAGTCTCCAGGCCTTTAATCATCTTATTTGCTTTCTTCCAACTCTACAAGCGTCAGGGCTTGGTGGAGATTTGAAACTGTTCCCCATCACATTTTTGACTTTCATTTGAACAAGATACCAGTGACACCCCACTGATTATTGCCTGACACCCTGTCACTTGGCTAAATGACCGTCATTTCAGGGAAGCTCCTCCTTCTTCCAGTGAGATTGTTCCATTCCAGGCGCTCTCCTAATTGGGAACTAAGCGGAACTCTTCTGCCTTGAACCTCCCAGCATCCCTTGCAAGCCAGGCCCAGTCAGCCAATGGAACCTTACCGTAGCTGGTGATGGTTGCCTTGTAGTTGTTAAAATGCAGCGCACCGTTCATGAATCCAAAATTGGTCCCTCCGTGGAACATGTAGAGATTGATGGATGCTCCTGATCGGAGAACGTCTTCAATCCTTTCCAGCATCTCTGCGGAGACAAACATGGCTTCGAGTGTCGCATGGCACCGGATGTTAATCTTGCTACTATTGCTATTTGACTTTATGCAAGAAGTCACTCAGCAACTGTTCATAGCTATGAAGACCTCCCTTAAAGATACTTACGGCCCAGTTCTAAAGTTCTGAGGGGCGGGTCCCTCACCTGTGGTCATGTAACAGGCATTTATAGCAGTGTCCTGTCACTATGACTGTGATTTACGACATTTTTTGCTGAACGCTTGCTGTTTACTTCCATTTTTTGGCAAAAATGCCTCAAAGCAAACAATGGATTTGCTTAAGAGTTGCGGATTCTTTTAACCAACCCGGGTGATTTGTTCAACAATGACTACAAAAACAAATCCTAAAACTAGGATAGCGAGGTAATGACCTGCTTTATGACTGACTATGGAGATTTTCAGTCATCCAGGTCATGGTTGTCCCAAAGGTGCTTTTTCAAGAGGCAACTGGACTTTCGTTGTTTTTTCTCGGAGATGTTTTCAGAGCTGAAGAAGCTTCTCATATGAGAAGTGAAACGTCTTCAAAAAACAAACAACAAAGTCCAGTTGCCTCTTGAAAAAGCACCTTTGGGGCTGCTTCATGACTGTGACGACTTAAGAGCACAATGAGCAAGCTTACTACAAGATCCCTGGGTTTCTTGGGGTTTTTTCTCTGAAAACGTTTTGCTTCTCATGCAAGAAGCTTCTTTGGTTCTAACTGACTGGTGGGAAATGGAAGGATTTGATTATTTTTCAAAGAAAAAAAAAACAAACTAAGAAAGTCCAGCTGCCTTTGGGAAAAAGCACCTTTGGGACAACCACATCCTGGATGACTGAGAATCTCCATAGACAAGAACCCTGTGAGATGAGTTAGGCTGTGGATGAGCGATCCCATATATAGAATAGAACAGAACGGAACAGAACGGAACGGAACGGAACAGAACAGAACAGAACAGAAATTACAGAATAGAATAGAATAGAATAGAAATTACAGAATAGAATAGATTAGAATAGAATAGAAATTACAGAATAGAATAGAATAGAATAGAATAGAATAGAATAGAGCTTGAAGGGACCTTAGAGGTCTTCTAGTCCAGCCCCCTGCTCAAGCAGGAGAACCTATACCATTTCAGACAAGTGACTATCCAGTCTCTTCTTTAAAATCTCCAGTGATGGAGCGCCCACAATTTCTAGGGGTAAGCTGTTCCCAAATCACTCAATCAACCCATATGCTAAACTGGACTTATGAACCTGGGTCTCTACAGTCAATTCTAGTACGTGGAATTGTGTTAAGTGTTTACATCCTTTTGAAGCAGAATCAGCAAGCGATCCTTCCAGGAGTTGACCTTGCAAAGAATGTTAAAAATGGGGCTTTGCTTTGCCAAGTTTACACCCATCCTCTGGAACAGCCTCTCCCTGTAGGCCTCTAACTACCACCACTAAAACTATGGATGTTTTCCCAGGATAGTTATTGATTTCCTATGACTTTTGGCTTTTTTTTGTGATAAGCACAAATCGTCCGGTCAGCTGTATCCACATATATATATTTTTTTTAAAAAACTACATTGCTTCTTTTTAATCATAAGCCAAAGTCAGTTAGCCCCAACACTGAATTAAAAAATAAATGCTTGAAAATAACTCTCACTGAATATCTTCTACTTTACTTTGTACTTTGTACTTTTATTCTCGTACAATGATTACAATTCCCACAGCCAAAGGAGAAAAAAAACAAAACCCAGATGATTGTTCTCGGGGAGCGGAGAAGAACGGTTTATATCTTCGCATTGAAAATTAAAATGATGTTGTTGAGTTTTTGTTCTGCCATCCATTTTTCAGGGCAGGGAGCTCAAGGTCTCTTTTGACAGCTTGAATTAAACCAGCTGAAATTGCTGCACCATAAAGGGGCAACTGGCTATATTTAAAGGAGTCATAAAACCTGAGGAGGAATTAAAAGCTTCAAAACATTAAAAATAAATGTAGGGTTTTTTTTCCCCTTCCCCTGGGTGCATGGAAGACAAATCAGATTCAGTGTTAAGAGCAGAAGTCCGCAACCGAGGCGCTGCTATCAAAATGTATTTATTTATTTATCAAATTTATTTGACGCCCGTCTCGCAGTTCAAGGGACTCTGAGCGGCTGGTGATCTCAGAAAATGGAAGTGTAAACATTCAAAGCAGAGGCAAAGAACAGCCTGTTTGAAGTTAGTAAAGTTTGAACAGCTTGTTCTTTGCCTCTGCTTTGAAGCAGGTGGAGAAGGAATTGCACCAGCAAAGAACTTACCATCCGCGTCAAACACGTTGTGAGGTCCTCCCCAACTGTCAAACCAACCAGTCCAGTACTCCATCACCATCGTTGGCATGTCACGCTGAAAAAGGGCAAACCCACCAGGTGAAAACAGGGTCTCCTTTTGAAGTCCTCTCTCAGGTAGCCTAGGCAGCTGTCAAACCATGGTCTCCTGGTGATTGGCCCAAAGTCACCCAGTCGGCTTTCATGCCTAAAGCGGGACTAGAACTCACAGTCTACTGGTAATTGGCCCACTTGTTGGCTTTCATGCCTAAGGCAGGAGTAGAACTCATAGTCTCCTGGTAATTGGCCCACTTAGTCGGCTTTCATGCCTAAGGTGGGACTAGAACTCACAGTCCCCTGGAGATTGGCCCAAAGTCACCCAGTCGGCTTTCATGCTTAAGGCGGGACTAGAACTCACAGTCTACTGGTAATTGGCCCACTTGTTGGCTTTCATGCCTAAGGCAGGACTAGAACTCATAGTCTACTGGTAATTGGCCCACTTAGTCGGCTTTCATGCCTAAGGCGGGACTAGAACTCACAGTCCCCTGGTGATTGGCCCAAAGTCACCCAGTCGGCTTTCATGCCTAAGGCGGGACTAGAAATCACAGTCTACTGGTGATTGGCCCAAACTCACCCAGTCGGCTTTCATGCCTAAGGCAGAGCTAGAACTCACAGTCTCCTGGTGACTGGCCCAAAGCCACCCAGTCGGCTTTCATGCCTAAGGTGGGACTAGAACTCACAGTTTCCTGGTGATAGGTCCAAAGTCACCCAGATGGCTTTCATGCCTAAGGCAGAACTAGAACTCCCCATTTCCTGGTGCTTGGCTCAAAGTCACCCAGCCAGCTTCCATGCCTAAGGCGGGACTAGAATTTAGTCTCCTGGACCGTAATACCATTCTGATATATTAACTCATCCTTGAATTTTCATTTTTTTTCTCTCTCTCTCTTCTTTCCCGTCTCTTTTTCCTTGAATGCTGTATCTTTTAGAATTCGAGCCTACAGGCCAAGAACTATCTCGTTTTATTGAGATATAAGCCACTTTGAAAGACCTCCTGGGGGAAGATCAGAGAACGAATGCATTTTTTAAAAATCAAATGAACACAGAACACGAGGATGGGATTCAATGAAAATGGAAATGACTTTCTTCACATCCCGATCCTGGACCAGCAGAGGAATCAATGAGCTTCTCCGTGGGTTATTTACTGATGGTTGACAAGAAGGATGAAGACAGTCCTCCCCCAGCACATGAAGTAAATCTATTTCCCGAAAGCCAACTCTGTCTGGATATAAATTCTTTGGGGCACAATTGAGCAGCGACCAATTATGGCTCTCTGATGACCGTTTTTATTTTGGGCTGCGGGAAATGTACCCCAAGGAAACCGGGGAAGGATTTACGTTTGGAAGGCAGTGATAAATACAGTTCCAGGAATCGGAAAACTTGGCTTTTTTTTTTTGCAATTGGCGCCCTCCTTGTTTTCAGACCATAAAACACACAACAAGAGCATTAGAAGATGAAAAGTCTGACCTTGGGAAGCCGCCTCCTTACCTGCAGTTTGTTGAGGGAGGACAGGAGTCCCGGCTCCATCTTCTGAAAGTTGATAGTGGCCAAAGCTATTGAGAAAGAGGGAAAATGGGCAGAAAAAGAAAAGATTTCAACTAGGCTACAATAGCAGTTAATCCACAGGTAATCCTTGGCTTATGGACTATAACTGGGACCAGCATTTCTGTGGCTGAGTAAGGCAGTTGTTAAGGGTGTCACGCCCAATCGTACGACCTTTTTGGCCAGGGATGAAATGATAGCAGTGTTCCAATATCTCAGGGGCTGCCCCAAAGAAGACGGAGTCCAGCTATTCTCCAAAGCGCCTGAAGGCAGAAGCAACGGATGGAAACTAATCAAGGAGAGAAGCAACCTGGAACTAAGGAGAAATTTCTTGACAGTCAGAACAATTAACCAGTGGAACAACCTGCCTCCAGAAGCGGTGAATGCTCCAACATTGGAAGTTTTTAAGAAGAGACTGAACAGCGATTTATCTGAAATGATATAGGGTTTCCTGCCTGAGCAGGGGGTTGGACTAGATGACCTCCAAGGCCCCTTCCAACTCTGTTATTCTGTTAGTGTTACTGAATCACTGCAGGTGTTAAGTGAATCACGAGTTGTTAAGCAAATTTGCACACACACACACCCGATTTTGCTGCTTAGAAACCAACTGGGAAGGTAAGAAATGGTGATCACATGACCCCGGGATGCTACAACCACTGTAAATACATGTTGGTTGTCAAGAGCCTGAATTTTGATTATGGGATGCTGCAACAGCCATTAAGTGTGAAAAATGACCATAAGTCCCTTTTTTCCTTGCCGTTGTAACCTTGAACCAGGGGTCTTCGAACTTGGCAACTTTAAGACTTGTGGACTTGTGGCTGAGGAATTCTGGGAGTTGAAGTCAACAAGTCTTAAAGTTGCCAAGTTCGAAGACCCCTGCTTTGGATGGTCCCTAAATGAAATATTGTAAGTCAAGGATTACCTGTAATGTCTATTCAGGACAACCACAACTGCAACACACAATATACTTTAGGCCAGAAGGACTAGTGGCTTAGTTCTTTCCAAAATGAAGACCCCCACGCAGCACAGATGTAAAATCCAAGGTGCAGAATTCAACAGGACAGGCAGAGAGAGAGAGAAAGACAGAACTGCACCTAAACGAGCCAGGATGGCATTTTCTCTTGCGGGCAACAATCCACAACAACAGACCACTCTTCCTTTCTTCTCCTTTTTTTTCCCCCCAGCCTGCCTTTTATTCACCCTTTTGTGCATTCTCACGGCCACCTCTTCCGAGGCTGTCATCGTTGCATCACTCAGGGCCCTAGTTATTCCGCATTCCTGATTACTTGACATGTTGACTCTAATGAGCAGATTGTTGTGACATCTGAAGCAGGGGCTGGGGCCGAGGCACACAAGCCCGCCGGGAAACACACAACTCTCAGCCAGGGGATGAATGAGCGAGGAGCGAGCAAGCGCTCGCAGGCAAGTCAACACATTCGTGCAAAAACACAGAACAAGGCTCAAAGCTCTTTCTCCCCCCCCCGCCCCCAATTGTCCCTACTACTAGAAGGGAGAGAGCGACCCCACATGGACACAGAAGGGAATGGCTGCAACTTAGAGAAGGAGAAATCAATTTAAGTGGGATGCCATAGCTCAAATGGGCAGCCTACTCAGGGGACAGTCCTCTGGGCTTGCATTTCAAAAGGGCAGAGGCAACAGGAAGCAGCCCTGAACGCTCACGGTTTATTAATGTGGGCCTTGCAAGTGGCTCTGCTTTGAAGCAAGCAAAGAGAATCTCCACGTTAGATTGGGCAAAAGAATGATGCAAGAAAACGACATGATTTGTACTAAGCCTTGGAAAGAAAACCCAGGACAGATTTATTTACAGAGTTAAAGAGCTGGAAGGGACCTTGGAGGTCTTCTAGTCCAACCCCCTGCTCAAGCAGGAGATTCTACACCACTCTGGACAAATGGCTGTCCAGTCTCTTCTTGAAAACCTCCAAGGATGGAGAACCCACAACTTTTGGAGACAAGCCGTTCCATGGACTAATTGTTCTCATTGTCAGGAAATTTCTCCTTTTAGTTTTAGACTGGATGTCTCTTTGATGAGTCTCCATCCGTTACTTCTTGTCCTGCCCTCAGGTGCTTTGGAGAATAAGTTGACCCCCCTCTTCCCTCTGGCAGACCCTCAAATATTGGAAGACAGTTATCAGGTCATCCCTGGTCCTTCTCTTTGTTAGATTAGACATACCTAGTTCCTATTTATTTTTTCATTTTTTATTCATTCATTCATTCATTTATTCATTCTGGCCTCTGGTTTGGCCATCTCTCTGTTAATTGCAGAGAGGGCCAAACCCTTAATTTTGTACCAGAGCATTGCGATCTGTCATCATGAAGTTCATCTTATCATTTTGATTAGATTTAGTGAAGCTCTTTTTGCATATCTGATTGGGTTACTTGCCTGGAGCATACTAATGGAATGAAAATAAGTTTTAATAAATTAGTAGGCAAAGACGCACACACAAACCCATTCTGGAAGCCGGCCGTATAAATTATGCACTCATCCTTTGCATGCAGTCAGCATAGAGTAAGGAAAATTGGACATAACAATCGGGTGTCAGAAACCATGCAGGCAAGTCTAGCAATTTTAAGCATTATATCCAAATTCTTTCTCATTAGCCTCACAAATTTATTCTACTTCCAGTAGGATTAGAGGCTTTATTGGCAAGGTAAAATGGGGGGGGAGAAACAAAGTTATTAAAATTCTAAATCGTATTTTTAATCAACTGGCGGTAGGTCTCTTTTTTCAATGCTGTTGAAACTTTGAATGCTTAGATCAGACATGTCAAACTCGCGATGTCATGTGACGTCACGCAATGTATCAGGACGGTTTTGCCATTGCCGGCAATGGGGTGGGCGCGGCTTCCGGATGACACCTCTGGCTTAGACGAATAGTTGCAAGTCCAGGATTACCTGTACACATATTCTGAGCCTTAAATAGAAGAATAATTTCAAAAGCTTTCTATGGCATGCAAATACTTTATAGCACTGCTGGTTACCCACATGTATTTAAACACAAAAAAACCCAATTTTACAATATTTTTTTTACAATTTTTGTAAAATTGTAGCAGATAAGTGGTACCGTGCCACTTTTTTTTTTTAATCTCAGTCACAACTTTGCTCCAGAATAACCCAGGTTACCTCCTTCTACGGTGCCGGCATTCAGGCCATCTTTATTATCCGAGGTCATCAATAATTCCACCACATTCCTGCTTAACAGGGCCTGCGAGAAAGAAAGATCAGCATGCTGAAGTTCAGAGCTGATATCCCAGAAGAAGCCGGGATCAGGAACAAACCACGTTTTGAAGGGAGTTACTCTTTCCAGGACCAGTGTGATTCTGACCCAGATCTCCCAAAAGTGCTTCTCCAAAAGGCAACTGGACTTTCATGGTTTTGTTTTGTTTCTCATCCAAAAAGCTTCTTCAGTTCTAACCGAAGTTAAACCAAGGAAGAGTCCAGCTAGCTGCCTTTTGGAAAAGCACCTATGGGACAACCATCACCTGGATGTTTGAGAATCCTCACAGACATTCTGACCCAGATGTCACGAGGACCAAGAGAAGCTGAAAAAGCCCTGCTGTTCATCAAGGCATTTCTGATGCCAGCCTTGATCCATGCAGAGGCCTCGGGATTTCCAGCCCAATCGTTACAAACTACCTTCCGTGCATCCTTTTTATTGGATCACAAATATAAACCAGGTTTACAGATCCGGGTTGCAAAACGTCAGGCCACCACAGGGTGGCTGCAAAGAGACATCTGTATGTTGCAATGGCCAAGACTTTTATAGCCCAACTTGAGCAACTAGAAAAGAAACATGGAACAGGTAGTCCTCGAATTACGAATGGTCCTTCAGTGACCATTCAAAGTTATTACAGCCACCCCCCCAAAAAAAAAGCTACTTGCAACCTGGATTCAAACTTCCGACAATGCCACTCTCCTCTCTGCAGTCATATGACCACAAATTTCGGCCACATTTATGGTGGTTTGCAGTGTCTCATGGTCACATGACCAAGATTTAAAATGTTTTGCTGGAAACTGCGTTTATTTTTTATTTCAGGCAACCCCTCTGCCTCATCGAGAAAAATGAGTTTGCTTAACGACCTCAGTATTCCTTTAACAACCAGTGCCAAAAAGGCAGTAAAATCAAGTGCGGTCACATAGTGACCCGCTTAACGACTGTCACAAGAGAGAGAGGACTGGCAGAAAACCACCTTTTTCAGTGCCGTTGTAACTTTGAACAGTCGCTGTTGTAAATCCAGCCAGGTAACCCTGGCATTAATGCCTCTGCGCTGGCGTTTCCTCCAGGTAAGGGACGAGGGCCCACCGTGAGCGGGATTTGCCAAGCTTTAAACTGATCCTCTCTCAGGGCCTGCCTGCCTGCCTGCCTGCCTGCCCAGGACACAGGCGGTGACCTGCAAAGTCCTCTGCTGGATGAGATGACAGAAGGAGAACCTTAATCAAATTAGCCGGCCTCTCCAGATTACCGGGTTTTACAAGGCAGCTTCAGTCAGGTTTGCAAAATAATCTACGGCAAAGGAGGATGTGCCACGTCTTTTGCTACAGGGCCAAAGGTTCATTTTATGAGTCTCAAGCTATTTGCTTCAGAACCTTTTCGGCTTTGTGGATCGGCAGGTGAGGGGGGGGGGGAAAGAGGGGATCATTCCCCACAAGTGGCAGGCAAGCATGTGTGAGCGTGCCGCCTCATTCATGTGAGAGGCGAGCACGCCTGACACGTCTGGGGCCCGGTTCCGAATGGCTCAAGGCCCGGAGATCTCTTTGCGTTTGCAAGAAAGCTCAGGAACCTCTTTAAGGAGAGATCCCTGAGTTCTAGAGTGGGAAGGAACCATGGAGTTCCACCCTTGTTCCATGCAAGAATCCAAATTAAAGCGGCCCCACTGGAAGGATGGATGGATGGCTGTCTAACCTTCACATGTCTTCTTAGAACTGGCTCTATTACTCTTAGGAACTTTGGAGATGGGCAGCCAACACATTTAAAAAATAATAAATTAAAAGGTACAAAATAAAACCATCCTACTATTTAACCAGCATCTCCTTCCCTGTAACTTTCATATTACTATAGTACTCTTTTGTCTGTTAGCAAGAGGCGCTGGATAATGAGACGGACAGCATGTTAAGTTTAAGGAATTTAACAAATATCACTCCAGTTTCAAGGGATCAGTCAGATCAACTCTTGGATGTTGTGAGTGTGTGTGTGTGTAGGTGTGTCCTTGTTTTGCTTTTATGTGATGTGTATCAGCAGCATTTCTTTTTAACTTCAAAGGAGATGGAAGGATAACTTTACCTGCTTTATGTAGGCCATGTAATTTTGGTCCTGGGCGTAGGAGCCGTATTCATTCTCCACCTGCATGGCTATGATTGGCCCTCCATTCTTGTACTAGGAAGAGAAGCAGGAGAACATAAGCAGATAGGGAGCAGCTGGTGGATCTAATTACTTTATTTGGGAAGATGAATGGAGGAGGAGGACTCTGTACAGCTTTGCCTTGTCTCTCCACGGCTTGCTCTGAAGTTCCACTTTAAAAGTGACTTAGAAAAACCGCTGAACCTCACCAGAACACGGAAATGGGAAATCAAAGGTCCCCTCTGTCAAGGACGCTTTCAGCAGGCAGAGATGTTGTAGATCACAAAGTACCTGCTCTGTCCTCTCCTTACCGCTGACCTTTCCAATTGCAAGATACCTTTGAACATTCAATAGCATCCCCGGAAGGTCTAGAAAATTAATCTGGGGCATGTGGACAGGGTAGCCTCTACCTGGTTTTCAATTTTGGTGCGATAAAAGATTGTGTGATTTTTTTTTTTTAAAAAGAAACCCCAGGAATAAGTAAACAAAGGGGGTGATGTTATTTACCTGAAGATGGACCACCTGGGGCATCAGGTGGTCAAAGTAAGAATCTACAGCCTCGGTGAAACCCTTATAGGTTGTCCTCAGCTGCATTTCAGGATCCTGAAGCAACCAGCTAGGAAGGAGGATGATCAGATCATTGATTAAAATAGGAGAAGATGAAATTTTTTAAAAAAACTAACTCATGACCCCTGGCAGTTTTTGACTCCCCCCTCCCATTTTTAAGCAGGCTTGAAAGAAATGGGCTGGGGCAGACTGGATATTCAGCTTGGTTTTAACTCATTTTTAAATGCTTAAAGACGTTCTTTAAAATATTCATACACATGCGAGCGCACACACATACACATCTTAGGAAAAGTGGCTAAAAATGATTACATTGCACCTGTTAGAATGGAGAAAGAAAGAAAGAAAGAAAGAAAGAAAGAAAGAAAGAAAGAAAGAAAGAGGGAGGGAGGGAGGGAGGAAGGAAGGAAGGAAGGAAGGAAGGAAGGAAGGAAGGAAGGAAGGAAGGAAGGAAGGAAGGAAGGAGAAAAGGGGAGGGAAAAATCTTGGGATAGTTCTAATAGACACAATATAATATTTTTTCTACTCACTTTACCTATGCATTTTCTAAACTCTTCCTAATGCAATATAATTTCACGTGATGTTTTTTCCTACAGAAATGACCATGTGCACTTTTTCTTAATATCTTTACACATTTCATGATTTTTGAACTTAAAAGGGGGAGATATTTTTGCATAAGACTGCATTGGCCTTGAATACAAGTTCAAATTGGGTAAGTTTGCCTTAGCATGCAAGGCACGTTTTTTTTCATCCTTTCTAAACCTGCCTTAAATTGCAGGTTTAAATGTCTGAAAACATTTAAAATACGCAACTGCATGGAATTAGAGAAAACCAACTCAGGGCCAGCTCACTGAAAAGAGGAGAGGGAAGATGGGGAAGGTTAAGAGGCAAAAACTCTGTTTGAGCTAAGATTCTCTAGACACCCAATCTCTGGTGGCAAAGGCAAGTGGAAAAAAAAAAACAAATAAGTAGGACGGTGAGTGTCGAACATCCCCTTGGGATCCGGTAACTAGGAAGGATTTTCAGAGATGACGTTGGACTCATCAAGAGTATTGCTTTAGGGTCTGGCATCAACAGGTTATCCCCAGAGGGAAGAAATAAAACCAGTGAAGGAAAATAAAAAAAGTAACACAGCCGAGGAAGTCAACCATTTGTTCCAGTAACTAGAAAGGAAGATGGAGGTATGTGGAGAATCAGCCAAGAATGCAGCCCAAATCAGCCCACACAGGTTAAATTCCCAGTGTAACTAAGGGCAGCTTCTGTGAAATTTTGTACGGTGCAACACATCATCTGTAATCCCAAAGGTGCTTTTTCAGGAGGCAAACTAAACTTTCTTGTTTTTCTTTGAAGACTTTTTGCTTCTCATCCAAGAAGCTCCTTCGGCTCTGACTGGATGGTGGGGAATGGAAGTGTGAGCTGAAGAAACTTCTTGGATGAGAAGCGAAACGTTTTCAAAGAAAAACAAGAAAGTCCAGTTGCCTCCTGAAAAGTCATCTTTGGGACAGCCATGACCTGGAGGACTGAGAATCTCCACAGACATGTCATCTGTAGGTTGATGGTCACAGTCAAAGAACAAAACCTCCTTCCATCAAACTTGGCTTTTACGGAGTTGAGCCGTTCGTCTATCACAGTGGTGGCGAACCTATGGCACGGGTGCCAGAGGTGGCACTCAGAGCCCTCTCTGTGGGCACACGCATCGTTGCCCCAGTCCTAGGCCTTCAGCTGGGTTTTATAAAACCTTTCCGCTTTAGGCCTCCACCACCATGTGCAAAAAAAAAGGTTCAATCAGTCAATTTCAACTTCTCGCGGGAAAAAAAAGTTCTTGCAAAGTTGGAATTGATTGATTGAACTTTTTAGTCCCACCCAGTCTGCTGTTACCACCGCAGCCACGCCCACCCAATGGCCCACGCCCACCCAATTGGCCACACCCAGCCAATGGGCCACACCCACCCAGCACTCGACAATGCATACGTGGGTTTTGGGTTGCAGTTTGGGCACTCGGTCTCTAAAAGATTCGCCATCACTGGTCTATCATATTCAGAATAAGTGGAGAAACTAACAGATACCCCTGGATGTTCTAATCTAGAGCGAGGGTGCCCAACAGCTGGCTGGGGAATTCGGTGGGTTGAACTCTACGTCTTCAAGTTGCCAAGGTTGGACACTCCTGTTCTAGAATGTAACTCACATCAAGATGGTAACCAAAGGCAGTGGAGGGCCAATAAACTGAGAAGGCTTTCTTGGGGGTCACTTAGCAAATTATACATAGAAAGGTTTGTGGAGAGTCCAAAATTGGAACTGGCAACCCTTGTCTTCATTGAGATTGTAAGTGGCAGGTGCTGACCTGGAACAGTCCTGGCACGTTCATGCTGCCTACAGCCGGATCCAGACCCAAAGCTCAGGGTCACCTTCCTTTCTTTCTACAGCTGACTTCCTCAGCTAAGTCCAATCCAGAGTTTGCCCCATTTCTGGAGTTCCTGGTGCTCTCTGTGGAGCTGGTGTGGAGTTCCTTGGTGGTCTTCTGGCAGATCTTACATGACCCAAATAAAGTAGCATCATCAGTGCTAGAAAGGGGGGGGCTTGCCCTGTCACTGTTGTTAGGAGTGATCTTGGTGGCTGTTGGGTTAGGCCAGGGATAGGCAACCTTGGCTCTTTTATGACTCGTGGACTTCAACTCCCAGAATTCCTGAGCCAGCATGGCTCAGCTTAGAAACTCTCCTTTTCCCCTCAGCATAGCTGGCTCAGGAATTCTGGGAGTTGAAGTCCACGAGTCATAAAAGAGCCAAGGTTGCCTACCCCTGGGTTAGGCTGTTGTTTTTTGTTTGATTGTTAGTCTGGGTTGGTAGTGCCTTGATCGGGCTTTTGTTTCCTGCTTGATTGTTGGTCTGTCATCAACACTGGTGTTAATCTCTTGTTATCTGGGTGTTAATTGCTGGTGAGGGGGGGTGTTTTGACAGACCAATCAAGGAACTAACAGGAAAACAACCCTCCCTCCAACCCTCCAAGCCGCTACTATATAAACAAACAGCAAACCCCACTCCCTTCTAACACTGATGATGTTGCCTAGTTGGGTCATGAAACGTTGCAAGGAAACAACCAAGTTCAGAGAGCACCCAGGACCCCACAGTTCCACCTTGAGCCACAAATGTTCCATTTTGCCCCGTCGGCTCTGAAGAGGAGGCCAGAAATCAAGATGCTTAGATGCAATCACTGTTTTTCGTGCCTAGAATAAACCAACATGCCCTACTTGTGCTCTCCACGGTTATGGACGCCTGGGTCATTCTCTTGAAAACGTTATCCGCTGCTTTTATGTGAAATATGCGGGGAGGGAGGGAGGGAGCGAATGGAAGGAGGGCAGAAAAATGCTTTTAGGCTGAATAATTGAATGCAGAAGGAACAAATGGTGCTTTTATTCCGGGTGGCAAGAAAAACACTCTGGCATCAGGCGAGTCCTCACCCCTGTCACCCTGCATAAAGCTGGCCTATTGTTCCCTTCTCCCCTCTTCCTGCTCCATCTGCCTGGCTTTGACGACAGGGCTCCTAATTCCCGAGATAGCTTGTCCTTCTCCATTCGTCAGGCCCTCTTCCCACCCTGCTTTTAAGTCTCAGGAGTGCAGGGTAGAAATGTCCCTTGTGCACGGCTCCAGAGTGTGACGGGGAGAACTTTAACAGAAGGCCAGGCTTCGGTGACGCACCTTCTCTAACAATTTCAACCCAGAAACGGGGAACTTGCATTCAAAAAGATGGCTGGGTGGTTTTTTTTCTTCCCCCTATTTGTTTGAGAAATGTTTCTGTGGGGAATTTGGCCTGAACCTCTGATCCAAAAGAGCAGGCAGTGGGTGTCGTGGAGGAACTCAGAGCTATTTTCTGACTGGGGTGAAACAAAGAGGCGTTCCTTATCATCATTTGCACGGATTCCTGGGGAGGGAGGGGCAGAAAAGCAGAAGCAGTTTCAAAGCCTCGCCGTCCTTAATCCCCAGGCAGAGGAAATGGCTTTTAACCCAGCTGAATTCTGTTGTACATATAGGTTGTGACCGTTGGCTATCCCAAAATTGCTTTTTTTCCAAAAGGAAACTGGATTTTCTTGATGTTTTTTTTTTCTCTGAAAACGTTTCGCTTCTCATTCAAGAGGCTTCTTCAGTTCTGGGATGAGAAGCAAAACGTTTTCAAAGAAAAAAATCCAAACCTTTGGGACAACCATCACCTGGATGATTGAGAATCTCCGTAGAGATATACTGTATATGACCTTTGGCTACTTTTTAAGTATCTAGGTGGCTGTCACAAAGAAGAGGGAGTGTATAACACTTTGCTAAGCTTGTAATGGGGAAGAAATAAGCAGAAGGACAAGACTGACACTGGAATACAGAACGTTAAGCTGCAGGAAAACTTTTTAAGCCAGGCTTCTCCAGTTTAGGAGTTGCAACTTATATTTTGAAGCTGCAACATCTAAAAATGTCAGGAAGGCGAAAGGATGGGGGAACACTGCTCTGAGTGGAAAGAAATATCATTTGGAAGGACAGTTCCTTGGAACATGCCAAGCAGAAAGTTTGCTGCTAACGTGAAACCAAATTAGTTCTTTATTACAATCAAGGATCAGAAGGTACACACAGCAAAATTAGCAATGCAGACCGGATACATTTCATTTCAGAAGAAACAACCTACTGATACGTAGAACATTTAAAATAAAATAATATTTGATAAACAAGGCCCACTGCAAAGGAATGACTGCTCAGTTTGCCTGGACTCTTACATTCTACTTTGCTGCATCTGTCCCAGCGTCTCCGTTCTATTTATGCTCTAAATATCAGATTTCTGTCCTCAGAAGTAGACTTATGAAAGCTGCGGACACACATTAAGGAGTAACATTTTACCCAGAAGTCAAAATCATTCAGACTTACCTGGGTAGACCACCAAGATCCCACTCGGAGCAGATATACGGTCCGGGGCGCAGAATCACCCATAGTCCTACTTCTTCTGCTATCCTAAGAAAAGCCCTAGAGAAGCAAATGGGAAATGGCAAAACCACTGCAAAGGCAGAGCAGTCTCGAATTTAGCAAAGGAAGCTCCAAATAGCAATCACAATTAGACTTATATACCGCTTCATTGTGCTTGACAGCCCTCTCTAAGCAGTTCATAGAGTCAGCCTATTGCTTCCCAACAATCCGGGTCCTCATTTTACCGACCTCGGAAGGATGGAAGGCTGAGTCAACCCTGAGCCGGTCAGGATCAAACTGCTGGCAGTCGGCAGAGTTAGCCAGCATTACTGCATTCTAACCACTGCACCACCAGGGCTCAGAAACCAACTTTATCTAAAGACCTAGTTACAGAATGTAGGGATTATTAAAAAGGAGCCATGAAATTTTCCCACCAACTAAGTTCTGTCAAAGGTTTTGCAGAGTTTGCCAAAGTTATAGCTATCACGGCTCAAATGTCGTTCTCTCTATCTCTCCATCAGGATCTTATGCTGATGGCCGTATAGAGATTTTATTGAAATATTACTTTTGTTTATACATCTCAAAACAGTGTACATAATGCTCTTCCCCTGATCATTTTTTATTATGATCAATAGCACAAGAACCTCCTGTATATCTGATTTCCGACTCAAACCATCTCCTCACGCTTTTGCTCATATAAAGCATCCCTCTTTTTCGCAGTACTGTATAGGAATGAGAAATTCAGCCTAGGCAGATTAGATATCAGAAGAAAGAAAACAGATGTTTAGGTTGCTGGATTTCTTTCCTAAAGAAAAGGCAGATCTCCTGATACATACTGCAGATCCAAGTCTCCGCTGAAGTCAAATCTCCCTCTGATGGCCTCATGAAGGTTCCAAGGGACATACCTGGAACAGGGCAGTGAATAAATATCTCCCAAATGAAGGCACACGACAAACCCAATTTTACGACTTTGTTAAGCATATCCCCATGGCCATTAAGTAAATGCTGGGTTTCCTAAGGGAACCAATGGTTTGCTATGGGTATGGCTTTGGGCGAAAACCAGAAATAAATGCTAGGTTTGGGCAAAAATGTGCTAAAACGTGCTTGTGGGATTGCAGGATGCTGCAAACAGCTGTAAACGCAACCTGGTTGCTAAGCGCCCGATGTGTGGTCACGTGACTGTGGGATTCCCCCAACCATCAAAACTACCAAACCTGGGTTGTAAAGTACACCCCATGTATGTCAGAACTTTGAATGGCCACTAAGCCACAAGTCCTAAGTCAAGGACTACCTATATTCCAATGGAGTCAGCAATGAGGCCAAGCTGAGGGAGCCGCGAAAGAGGCAAGCCTTACGTTGTGAGGGTGTTCAGGCCACAGGCCTTCATCTTGACCAAGCGGTCCTTCCAATATTCTCGGGGGATGCGGAAATAGTGCACTGAGCCGCCGAGGATGCGAAAGGGCTTCTCCTCCAGCAGGAACTGGGAGTGCTTGGCCTGCAAGCCCAGCACCCGGCCCCAGAACCGCATGGGAATTATGTTCGTCGTGCTGAACCTGAATAGGAAGGAAGGGAAAGGATAACAGTAGCAGAGCCAGCTAGAGAGTCAGCTTAACCCAGTGGTTAAGGCACCAGGCTAGAAAGTGGGAGACCGTGAGTTCTAGTTCCACCTTAGTCATGAAAGCCAACGGGGTAACTTTGGGCCAATCAACAGGAGACTGTAAGCTGTAGTCCTGCCTTAGGCATGAAAGCCAGTTTCATGCCTAAGGCGGGACTAGAACTCCCAGTCTCCTGGTGATCGGTCCAAAGTTATTCAGACAGCTTTCATGCATAAGGTGGAGCTAGAACTCCCAGTCTCCTGGTGATCGGCCCAAAGCTACTCAGACAGCTTTCATGCCTAAGACAGAACTAGAACTCCCAGTCTCCTGGTGATTGGCCCAAAGTTACTCAGACAGATTTCGTGCATAAGGTGGAACTAGAACTCCCAGTCTCCTGGTGATCGGCCCAAAGTCACCCATCCACCCAGCTTTTATGCCTATTTTAACTCTTCTCTCCTATATTTAATCCATTTCACGGGGCAGGGCTGTAACCTCTCTCTTTCTGCCTTTCTTTGCCCTTCTCCAAATTCATCCTTCCAAAGAAAGAATCTTTTCTATTTCCCTTCAGCACCCATGATTTAACTTTGGAAATTCTCCTTTATTTCATCAATTTGAATGCTGCCTGCTTTATTCTGGATCTCGGGCCGGAGGGGGGGGGACCACAGCTTTTGGGAGGAAATTTTCAACCCAGATTTGAAAACCCTGAAAGGGGGAACTTAGCAGACTGCGGAAAATGGGACGCTGCAAAACGATGGTTCTCTGCAGGTGAGCCGATGCAGTGCCTGTTTTCAGACACAAATGTTTAAAATGTTCCAAATAGTCTGCAACGCCATTCTGGCAGCACCCAGCTGTGTCATCAAGCAAGAAGCAAATATAAAGAGGCACAGAGAATCCAGAATTCTGCCATGCTCTGTTTCCTTAACCAACAAAACACTTTGCTTCACACACACACCCTTTTTCATAACACAAAACCATCAACCCTAGAAGAAAAAGAATATGATTTCTGATACCTGCCTATTTACAATAACTGAATAAAAATGGCCATAATCCAAAGAATTTCATCCAGGCTGTCTGTCTCCGTCTGTGGGTTTTTGTACTTTTAAGCACACTTGTGTTCAACTTATTATTATCTGAAGTAACTGTAGCAGCCCTGGAGAAACTCTAGGAACTGAGAATGCTAGCTTATCTATCTATCAGTGTGATGGAGACACGTTTTAGCAGGGATCTCGGGCCATCTTGTCACCAAGCTGGTGAAAACAATACTCACCAGAACTGCTAAAGAGAAGTTGAACTTTCCCGTTCCTAGAAAGGTATTTTTGTCATTCCTCTATTAGAGCAGTGTTTCTCAGCCTTGACAATTTTAAGGCATGTGGACTTCAGCTCCCAGAATTCCACAGCCAGCAATGCTGGCTGTGGAATTCTGGGAGTTGAAGTCCACATGCCTTAAAATTGTCAAGGTTGAGAAACACTGCATTAGAGGAACAGCTATCTAGGGAAACAATGTGCCACTGCTCATGAGAAAGAGAGGTTAAAAACAAGGAGGTGACAAGGCGGAATCTCACACGTGGCTTTGTTGAACTTTCTTGAACTTCCCACATTCCGGGACCTGAAGCTAAACAGTTCTACAGAAAGTAGGGCAACGTCCAGATGTGTAGACTTCCAGCTCCAGAGCTTCTCAGCAAATGGCCTTACTGGCTGGGGAATTCTGGGAATTGAAGTCCCCACCTCTGCAAGCTGTCCAGGCTGGGAATCTCTGCTTTACTGCAAAGGACCATGAATGATGTATGATGACAATTTCTGGGGAGGGGGGGGCGAGGGAATTCCTAGGGGCTGGTAGACAAATCATAGTTTAAGATGAGGAAGCATAACTCTTGCCAATAGAAGCTGTAAAAAAAAGTGGCAGGTTAACATGGGAGAGCTGACAGCCAAGTTTAAGGACGTAAATGTTCTGAATTACAACACAGCAACAAGGAAACTAGATATAAAAGTTGCAGTGGTTGACTCTGTACTTAGACAGAAACTTCATATCACATCATAGCTGTAGGTTTCTGAAAGAACATGCAGGCGGTGGTAATACTACTGGAAAAAGAATCCAGAATAAATCCTGCATGGATGAACTAGAAGGGAACTATTTTTATTCAAGACACCTCCTCTTTTTAGCCAACATTTAGTCCACTGTTAAGGCCAATGTTCTTGGCATTGAGGCTTACTTGCTCCAAGCAAATTTTGAGCCAGCAGGCCAACCTAATAATTCACAGTATTTGTACAGGACTTTCTATCTTTCAAGGTCTGTAGGATTCCCAGGCACTGCAAAACCATTAAAAAATGCTGAATAGAATAGAATAGAATAGAATAGAATAGAATAGAATGGAATGGAATGGAATGGAATGGAATGGAAAGGAATGAAATGGAAAGGAATGGAATAGAATAGAACAGAACAGAACAGAACAGAACAGAATAGAATAGAATAGAATAGAATAGAATAGAATAGAATAATGGAATGGAATGGAATGGAATAGAATAGAATAGAATAGAATAGAATAGAATAGAATAGAATAGAATAGAATAGAATAGAATAGAATAATGGAATGGAATGGAATGGAATGGAATGGAATAGAATAGAATAGAATAGAATCTTTATCTTTATTGTCACTGCGTAACTCACAATGAAATTAAGCACGGTCCACAGTGCACACGACACGCAAGTAAAAACCACAAATAAGAACATACATTATATACACACATCCTTCACATTCTATTCACCATTGCGCTGCCCCAAATCAGAAACATAGGGTGGTTAACAAGATCCAGCTTTGAAATTTTGAGATATCCTAGACAGGTTAGAACAGGCAAGATATGGGATGATTGACAGAGGTCTATCGTCTCTCAGAGAACTTAATAGGTACAGATTCATCTCTTTCACCTGTAAGCACCAAGGTCACACCTGCTTCTATTAAGTCCAACACAAAACTGATTTACAGCGTCAGCAGTATGTCTTCCTTCGCCCATTACTTTTTATGACAAGCGAGGAATGGATTTCTTATTTGCCTGCTTATTTAAAGTCTTTTAAATCATAGCCAGCTTGACATGGCCTTGCTCTCTGCCATCCTTTCTTTATTTGAAGAACTGCCAGGGAAATTCTTCCCTGGGGACTAACTGATGCAGCATGGCAGACACATACACACAGACACAAGGGCCTCCCCTAGGCATTTCAGTGTTCCCAATTCCAGCTTTTCCAAATGAAAGGCAACACACCCACACCCACGCCCACGCTCCCATCGGCTGCCCAAAAATGTCAATTTGTAGACATCGCTTTTTTTTTTTGCTCCCACAGTCATCTTTGATCTTCCTCCAAATTTAATTTGCATCATTTGCTCTGCTTAATCTAATGAGAGCATCTTTCTTAGAAGTCACCCAGCTCTCTAACCAAGCTAGGAAAGGAAAAAAAAACCCATACATCACATCTTTAAAAAAATATACTATAAATTGACAATATTCATCAGGGTTTAGTTTTGGGTGGGTTTTTTTCTTTTTTACACATTAATGAATATTGCCCGGGTGTGTACATAAAACAGTAGCCAAATCAAACAGAACAACACATGTGTGTAAATCTCTCTGAACTTCCGTTCTGGGAAAAATATTTGTCTGCTTTAACCAGTTGCAGGTTAGTGCTAAATCTGCCAAAAAGCACTTCTGAAAGTGCTTCCAAATCAAATCCTAAGCACTGTACAGACAGTCCTCGGCTTACGATGGTTCACTTAGTGACCGTTCAAAGTTACAATGGCACTGGGAAAAAATGACTTATGACTGTTTTTCAGACTTATGACCGTTGCAGCATCCTGGGGTCATGCGGTCAAAATGGAGTCCCTTGGCAACTGACTCATATTTATGACGGTCGCAGTGTCCTGGAGTCATGTGGTGGTCCCCTTTTGCAACCTTTGTCAAGAAAAATTAATGGGGGAAGACCAGATTCACTTAAACAACCGTGTCACTAACTGAACAACTGCGATGATTCCCTGAACAGCTGAGCTGAGGCAACAAAATGGGGCAAAAGTCACTTAACAAACGTCTCACTTAGCAAGAGAATTTTTGGGCTCCAATGTGGCCGTAAGTTGAGGACTACATGCAATCTACTGTTTTGCAGAAGTCACTCCTGCGGAGGGCCTAACATGACCTTAATGTTTAATTCAATCCTAGGAGAGATTAACTCAATATACCTTCCAGTAAGAGGGCTTCTCAAACCGTTTGCCCCACTGACCTCAAGCTTTACTTGTTATCCAGCTTTAACAGAGGGAGGCAGCTAAGTAAGCCCATGACTTTGGAAGGGCATTCGTCCTAGGAAAAGGATACACCACCAAGCAGAAACACAAGTAGGTTGTAAGGCAACCGCAGAAGAGTATGTAGAAAGAATTTAAAAAGGGCTTTCTTACAGGTGCAGGACTTAAATCGTCTAGTGCACATATCGCCAGAAGAGAAAGGAACTAGGAGCAAAATCTGATTCATCAGGATGTACCAATCTGGGTCATAACAGGGCAGCAGATGGCCAACTGGTTTCCTCTGATCTGTTAGGACTCCAATTCCCATCAATCCTAGCCTGCAGGTTAACAGCAAGGGATGAGTGTAGTTGTGATACCAAATTATTAAGAGAATGAAGGTTGGTTTCCTGTAGTTTAAAATCCATCTATTCTTTGTAGTTATCTATTCTTTATAATAATAAAGTTATGAAGAATATATAGCTTTATAGCTTTTATATTCACCTAAACGGGTGCATTTACCTCCACTAATGATCTGATCAACTTACTGGACATTTGATGGGAATATTTTGCATGTGTCTGTCATGAACTGAGACGTGAAATTATTTTCACACTAATATTTTTTTTTGTTTATGGTCACAATACACCAGACTATTTTTTGTGTTTCTAGTACATTTCTTTAGAAAACCCACAGGAAACACAAATAGTCCAACATGGAAGGCTCAACGTGAAAGAAAAGTTAACTAGGTGTGAAACTAATTATGACAACCAATTAAGAATTACTCTACCAGGAAGACGGCCCTTGATTGGCACTTCATGATGGATGCCCTGTTTCTGTCTCCCACTATTTGACCACGGAGAAGGAAGTGATTAAAACACAATTTAAAATATACACATCTGCTGTTCAGCTCGACAAAAAATTGTATTAGACCTTATAGAGCTTGAAAGAAATCCTCAGAGTGGCAGCCTTCAGAATTGGTCTTTTATTTAACAACTTGCAAGCAAAGGAATGGGCTGGATCACTTTTCCCTTTCTTTATCAAAGCAAATCAATTTTTATTATAGCCATAGACTGTTGTAAGGGAATAGGATACAGCCTTAAAAGGAAGCCCACATAAAGGATATAAAAACTGTGAATTTAAATGAGTTATAAAAAGCTATAAGGTATAAAAGATGCACAAATTGAATACATGTTTTAACAACTGAGAAAAGAGCATAAAAAGTTAGCAAGCGGAAAACTATTGGTATTAAGTTTCAGAGTGCCCTAATGCAGCAAACCAGATGCACGCTGAAATCTAGTGTATACTGTTGGGCCCCCAAGCCTAAGCCAGAAGCCATCCTCTGATGAATTTAAGAGTGCTGCTGCAGAGAATCTGGCAATATTATATGTTGTAGCAGGACTGGCATCTGAAATCAACAGGATGGTGTAAAATTACCTGGCGCGCTTTGTGTATTTGTGTAGTAGTGGTAAGATGAGACTGGCATGAATGTTGCTACAGTACAAACACCAGAGAAGAACATGTGTTCAGATTCACCAGCGTCTTTCTTTACCAGCAGAAAACTACCACGGCGTTAATTCCCAGAAGGCTGTGGCTTTTTTTCGTTTGCAAGCAATATGAGAATTTTTTTTTCATTCTCAGCAAATTGCATGAAGTGATTTATAAAACAAACACCAGATTTATCTAAGTAAGCAGGTGATGAAGCATGCAGTGCTGCCCATCCAACAGACACGAAGAAGCAGGGAAAATGCACATAGCAACTTTAGCCAGTCATTCTTTCTCAGCTCAGCCTACCTCACATGGCTGTTGTTATGGGGAAAATAAGAGGCAAGTGTATTAGTGTTAGGTTTGCTGCATGAAAGCCAGTTTGGTGAAAATGCTATAGCTTAGAAACTAGGAGGTTATGAGTTCAAGTGCTATCTTAGGCATGAAAGTAGGCTGGGTGACTTTGGGCCAATCACCAGGAGGTGGTGAATTCTAATTCCGCCATAGATATGAATGCCAGCTGGGTGACTTTGGACCAATCACTAGGAGACTCTGAGTTCTAGTCCTGCCTTAGTGTGAAAGCTGGCTAGGTGACTTTGGGCCAATCACTCTCTCTCAGTCTAACCTTCCTCACAGGGTTGTTTTGTGGGAAAAATAAGAGGAAGGAGGAGTATGAGGAACTTTTGCAGCTTTGAGTTACCTATAAAGTAATACAGGAAGGATAAAGGTCTAATCAATGAATAAAGACAGGATGAAAATCAATTATTGCTATTAATAGTAAGACCTCTGAAAGAGGCATGCGGTGCACTAACTTGTCCAATTTCTCCTGTGATGCAACCATCCCTTATTTGTGCTGGTAAACGCATCTCCTTTGCAACTGAAGGTCAACAGAAAACAAATAGCACGTGGGCTGCAATTAAGGCACTAAGTCCTCATTGGTCAAGGCGGCCTGCAGGCTTACCCAGCAGATCTGTGGGTCTTTCTGTAAAACGGCAGGTGCAAGGAAAGGGGGGGGTGTGTCTACCCAAAATAACCAGATGACCCAGGACGGATCGGAGCGTGCCCTCTCTTTCCGACATCCTCTCCTGCTATCTCAAGCCTGGACCCGGCTGGCATCGTCCCAAAGTCCATGCCAAGTTTGCAACAGGCACCTTCAGACGTGCCCACCTCACTGTGGGTGGGATGGGGTACAAAGGGAAGCCTGAAAGCTGCTTGCGGAGAAGAAGGGGGAAAAAACGTTTTTTTGGGGGGTGGGGAGAAGTCTGCCTTAATAAAGCATAGCTGTGCGCATGTGTGTGTGTGTGTGTGTTCCTGCAAAGTCCGAGCAGATGCTGCTGGAGATGGAGGGTCCCCTTTGCAACTGGGGGGGGGGGGGG